>NW_027143722.1:0-50221 GCF_026170545.1 Melanerpes formicivorus
TGGAGGCAGTCAAAATGATCCTTAGAATTCTTCCCTACCTTATTCCTGTGCTGAGATACAGGCTGCTCCAACCTGCTGTAAAATGCTTGATTTCGAGAGTGAGCGAAACTAATGAAAACATTGTTGGGGTAAAACCTAAAGGGAAAGACCTAGCACCAAATCCAATTTGCCATCTGATCTAACTTCTGGAGGCAGTCAAAATGAGCCTTAGAATTCTTCCCTACCTTATTCCTGTGCTGAGATACAGGCTGCTCCAACCTGCTGTAAAATGCTTGATTTCGAGAGTGAGCGAAACTAATGAAAACATTGTTGGGGTAAAACCTAAAGGGAAAGACCTAGCACCAAATCCAATTTGCCATCTGATCTAACTTCTGGAGGCAGTCAAAATGAGCCTTAGAATTCTTCCCTACCTTATTCCTGTGCTGAGATACAGGCTGCTCCAACCTGCTGTAAAATGCTTGATTTCGAGAGTGAGCGAAACTAATGAAAACATTGTTGGGGTAAAACCTAAAGGGAAAGACCTAGCACCAAATCCAATTTGCCATCTGATCTAACTTCTGGAGGCAGTCAAAATGAGCCTTAGAATTCTTCCCTACCTTATTCCTGTGCTGAGATACAGGCTGCTCCAACCTGCTGTAAAATGCTTGATTTCGAGAGTGAGCGAAACTAATGAAAACATTGTTGGGGTAAAACCTAAAGGGAAAGACCTAGCACCAAATCCAATTTGCCATCTGATCTAACTTCTGGAGGCAGTCAAAATGATCCTTAGAATTCTTCCCTACCTTATTCCTGTGCTGAGATACAGGCTGCTCCAACCTGCTGTAAAATGCTTGATTTCGAGAGTGAGCGAAACTAATGAAAACATTGTTGGGGTAAAAACCTAAAGGGAAAGACCTAGCACCAAATCCAATTTGCCATCTGATCTAACTTCTGGAGGCAGTCAAAATGATCCTTAGAATTCTTCCCTACCTTATTCCTGTGCTGAGATACAGGCTGCTCCAACCTGCTGTAAAATGCTTGATTTCGAGAGTGAGCGAAACTAATGAAAACATTGTTGGGGTAAAACCTAAAGGGAAAGACCTAGCACCAAATCCAATTTGCCATCTGATCTAACTTCTGGAGGCAGTCAAAATGAGCATTTGAATTCTTCCCTACCTTATTCCTGTGCTGAGATACAGGCTGCTCCAACCTGCTGTAAAATGCTTGATTTCGAGAGTGAGCGAAACTAATGAAAACATTGTTGGGGTAAAACCTAAAGGGAAAGACCTAGCACCAAATCCAATTTGCCATCTGATCTAACTTCTGGAGGCAGTCAAAATGAGCCTTAGAATTCTTCCCTAACTTATTCCTGTGCTGAGATACAGGCTGCTCCAACCTGCTGTAAAATGCTTGATTTCGAGAGTGAGCAAAACTAATGAAAACATTGTTGGGGTAAAACCTAAAGGGAAAGACCTAGCACCAAATCCAATTTGCCATCTGATCTAACTTCTGGAGGCAGTCAAAATGATCCTTAGAATTCTTCCCTACCTTATTCCTGTGCTGAGATACAGGCTGCTCCAACCTGCTGTAAAATGCTTGATTTCGAGAGTGAGCGAAACTAATGAAAACATTGTTGGGGTAAAACCTAAAGGGAAAGACCTAGCACCAAATCCAATTTGCCATCTGATCTAACTTCTGGAGGCAGTCAAAATGAGCCTTAGAATTCTTCCCTACCTTATTCCTGTGCTGAGATACAGGCTGCTCCAACCTGCTGTAAAATGCTTGATTTCGAGAGTGAGCGAAACTAATGAAAACATTGTTGGGGTAAAACCTAAAGGGAAAGACCTAGCACCAAATCCAATTTGCCATCTGATCTAACTTCTGGAGGCAGTCAAAATGAGCCTTAGAATTCTTCCCTACCTTATTCCTGTGCTGAGATACAGGCTGCTCCAACCTGCTGTAAAATGCTTGATTTCGAGAGTGAGCGAAACTAATGAAAACATTGTTGGGGTAAAACCTAAAGGGAAAGACCTAGCACCAAATCCAATTTGCCATCTGATCTAACTTCTGGAGGCAGTCAAAATGATCCTTAGAATTCTTCCCTACCTTATTCCTGTGCTGAGATACAGGCTGCTCCAACCTGCTGTAAAATGCTTGATTTCGAGAGTGAGCGAAACTAATGAAAACATTGTTGGGGTAAAACCTAAAGGGAAAGACCTAGCACCAAATCCAATTTGCCATCTGATCTAACTTCTGGAGGCAGTCAAAATGATCCTTAGAATTCTTCCCTACCTTATTCCTGTGCTGAGATACAGGCTGCTCCAACCTGCTGTAAAATGCTTGATTTCGAGAGTGAGCGAAACTAATGAAAACATTGTTGGGGTAAAACCTAAAGGGAAAGACCTAGCACCAAATCCAATTTGCCATCTGATCTAACTTCTGGAGGCAGTCAAAATGATCCTTAGAATTCTTCCCTACCTTATTCCTGTGCTGAGATACAGGCTGCTCCAACCTGCTGTAAAATGCTTGATTTCGAGAGTGAGCGAAACTAATGAAAACATTGTTGGGGTAAAACCTAAAGGGAAAGACCTAGCACCAAATCCAATTTGCCATCTGATCTAACTTCTGGAGGCAGTCAAAATGAGCCTTAGAATTCTTCCCTACCTTATTCCTGTGCTGAGATACAGGCTGCTCCAACCTGCTGTAAAATGCTTGATTTCGAGAGTGAGCGAAACTAATGAAAACATTGTTGGGGTAAAACCTAAAGGGAAAGACCTAGCACCAAATCCAATTTGCCATCTGATCTAACTTCTGGAGGCAGTCAAAATGATCCTTAGAATTCTTCCCTACCTTATTCCTGTGCTGAGATACAGGCTGCTCCAACCTGCTGTAAAATGCTTGATTTCGAGAGTGAGCGAAACTAATGAAAACATTGTTGGGGTAAAACCTAAAGGGAAAGACCTAGCACCAAATCCAATTTGCCATCTGATCTAACTTCTGGAGGCAGTCAAAATGAGCCTTAGAATTCTTCCCTACCTTATTCCTGTGCTGAGATACAGGCTGCTCCAACCTGCTGTAAAATGCTTGATTTCGAGAGTGAGCGAAACTAATGAAAACATTGTTGGGGTAAAACCTAAAGGGAAAGACCTAGCACCAAATCCAATTTGCCATCTGATCTAACTTCTGGAGGCAGTCAAAATGAGCCTTAGAATTCTTCCCTACCTTATTCCTGTGCTGAGATACAGGCTGCTCCAACCTGCTGTAAAATGCTTGATTTCGAGAGTGAGCGAAACTAATGAAAACATTGTTGGGGTAAAACCTAAAGGGAAAGACCTAGCACCAAATCCAATTTGCCATCTGATCTAACATCTGGAGGCAGTCAAAATGAGCCTTAGAATTCTTCCCTACCTTATTCCTGTGCTGAGATACAGGCTGCTCCAACCTGCTGTAAAATGCTTGATTTCGAGAGTGAGCGAAACTAATGAAAACATTGTTGGGGTAAAACCTAAAGGGAAAGACCTAGCACCAAATCCAATTTGCCATCTGATCTAACTTCTGGAGGCAGTCAAAATGATCCTTAGAATTCTTCCCTACCTTATTCCTGTGCTGAGATACAGGCTGCTCCAACCTGCTGTAAAATGCTTGATTTCGAGAGTGAGCGAAACTAATGAAAACATTGTTGGGGTAAAACCTAAAGGGAAAGACCTAGCACCAAATCCAATTTGCCATCTGATCTAACTTCTGGAGGCAGTCAAAATGAGCCTTAGAATTCTTCCCTACCTTATTCCTGTGCTGAGATACAGGCTGCTCCAACCTGCTGTAAAATGCTTGATTTCGAGAGTGAGCGAAACTAATGAAAACATTGTTGGGGTAAAACCTAAAGGGAAAGACCTAGCACCAAATCCAATTTGCCATCTGATCTAACTTCTGGAGGCAGTCAAAATGAGCCTTAGAATTCTTCCCTACCTTATTCCTGTGCTGAGATACAGGCTGCTCCAACCTGCTGTAAAATGCTTGATTTCGAGAGTGAGCGAAACTAATGAAAACATTGTTGGGGTAAAACCTAAAGGGAAAGACCTAGCACCAAATCCAATTTGCCATCTGATCTAACATCTGGAGGCAGTCAAAATGAGCCTTAGAATTCTTCCCTACCTTATTCCTGTGCTGAGATACAGGCTGCTCCAACCTGCTGTAAAATGCTTGATTTCGAGAGTGAGCGAAACTAATGAAAACATTGTTGGGGGTAAAACCTAAAGGGAAAGACCTAGCACCAAATCCAATTTGCCATCTGATCTAACTTCTGGAGGCAGTCAAAATGAGCCTTAGAATTCTTCCCTAACTTATTCCTGTGCTGAGATACAGGCTGCTCCAACCTGCTGTAAAAATGCTTGATTTCGAGAGTGAGCAAAACTAATGAAAACATTGTTGGGGTAAAACCTAAAGGGAAAGACCTAGCACCAAATCCAATTTGCCATCTGATCTAACTTCTGGAGGCAGTCAAAATGAGCCTTAGAATTCTTCCCTACCTTATTCCTGTGCTGAGATACAGGCTGCTCCAACCTGCTGTAAAATGCTTGATTTCGAGAGTGAGCGAAACTAATGAAAACATTGTTGGGGTAAAACCTAAAGGGAAAGACCTAGCACCAAATCCAATTTGCCATCTGATCTAACTTCTGAAGGCAGTCAAAATGAGCCTTAGAATTCTTCCCTACCTTATTCCTGTGCTGAGATACAGGCTGCTCCAACCTGCTGTAAAATGCTTGATTTCGAGAGTGAGCGAAACTGATGAAAACATTGTTGGGGTAAAACCTAAAGGGAAAGACCTAGCACCAAATCCAATTTGCCATCTGATCTAACTTCTGGAGGCAGTCAAAATGATCCTTAGAATTCTTCCCTACCTTATTCCTGTGCTGAGATACAGGCTGCTCCAACCTGCTGTAAAATGCTTGATTTCGAGAGTGAGCGAAACTAATGAAAACATTGTTGGGGTAAAACCTAAAGGGAAAGACCTAGCACCAAATCCAATTTGCCATCTGATCTAACTTCTGGAGGCAGTCAAAATGAGCCTTAGAATTCTTCCCTACCTTATTCCTGTGCTGAGATACAGGCTGCTCCAACCTGCTGTAAAATGCTTGATTTCGAGAGTGAGCGAAACTAATGAAAACATTGTTGGGGTAAAACCTAAAGGGAAAGACCTAGCACCAAATCCAATTTGCCATCTGATCTAACTTCTGGAGGCAGTCAAAATGAGCCTTAGAATTCTTCCCTACCTTATTCCTGTGCTGAGATACAGGCTGCTCCAACCTGCTGTAAAATGCTTGATTTCGAGAGTGAGCGAAACTAATGAAAACATTGTTGGGGTAAAACCTAAAGGGAAAGACCTAGCACCAAATCCAATTTGCCATCTGATCTAACTTCTGGAGGCAGTCAAAATGAGCCTTAGAATTCTTCCCTACCTTATTCCTGTGCTGAGATACAGGCTGCTCCAACCTGCTGTAAAATGCTTGATTTCGAGATGTGAGCGAAACTAATGAAAACATTGTTGGGGTAAAACCTAAAGGGAAAGACCTAGCACCAAATCCAATTTGCCATCTGATCTAACTTCTGGAGGCAGTCAAAATGAGCCTTAGAATTCTTCCCTAACTTATTCCTGTGCTGAGATACAGGCTGCTCCAACCTGCTGTAAAATGCTTGATTTCGAGAGTGAGCAAAACTAATGAAAACATTGTTGGGGTAAAACCTAAAGGGAAAGACCTAGCACCAAATCCAATTTGCCATCTGATCTAACTTCTGGAGGCAGTCAAAATGATCCTTAGAATTCTTCCCTACCTTATTCCTGTGCTGAGATACAGGCTGCTCCAACCTGCTGTAAAATGCTTGATTTCGAGAGTGAGCGAAACTAATGAAAACATTGTTGGGGTAAAACCTAAAGGGAAAGACCTAGCACCAAATCCAATTTGCCATCTGATCTAACTTCTGAAGGCAGTCAAAATGAGCCTTAGAATTCTTCCCTACCTTATTCCTGTGCTGAGATACAGGCTGCTCCAACCTGCTGTAAAATGCTTGATTTCGAAAGTGAGCGAAACTGATGAAAACATTGTTGGGGTAAAACCTAAAGGGAAAGACCTAGCACCAAATCCAATTTGCCATCTGATCTAACTTCTGGAGGCAGTCAAAATGATCCTTAGAATTCTTCCCTACCTTATTCCTGTGCTGAGATACAGGCTGCTCCAACCTGCTGTAAAATGCTTGATTTCGAGAGTGAGCGAAACTAATGAAAACATTGTTGGGGTAAAACCTAAAGGGAAAGACCTAGCACCAAATCCAATTTGCCATCTGATCTAACTTCTGGAGGCAGTCAAAATGAGCCTTAGAATTCTTCCCTACCTTATTCCTGTGCTGAGATACAGGCTGCTCCAACCTGCTGTAAAATGCTTGATTTCGAGAGTGAGCGAAACTAATGAAAACATTGTTGGGGTAAAACCTAAAGGGAAAGACCTAGCACCAAATCCAATTTGCCATCTGATCTAACTTCTGGAGGCAGTCAAAATGAGCCTTAGAATTCTTCCCTACCTTATTCCTGTGCTGAGATACAGGCTGCTCCAACCTGCTGTAAAATGCTTGATTTCGAGAGTGAGCGAAACTAATGAAAACATTGTTGGGGTAAAACCTAAAGGGAAAGACCTAGCACCAAATCCAATTTGCCATCTGATCTAACTTCTGGAGGCAGTCAAAATGAGCCTTAGAATTCTTCCCTACCTTATTCCTGTGCTGAGATACAGGCTGCTCCAACCTGCTGTAAAATGCTTGATTTCGAGAGGTGAGCGAAACTAATGAAAACATTGTTGGGGTAAAACCTAAAGGGAAAGACCTAGCACCAAATCCAATTTGCCATCTGATCTAACTTCTGGAGGCAGTCAAAATGAGCCTTAGAATTCTTCCCTACCTTATTCCTGTGCTGAGATACAGGCTGCTCCAACCTGCTGTAAAATGCTTGATTTCGAGAGTGAGCGAAACTAATGAAAACATTGTTGGGGTAAAACCTAAAGGGAAAGACCTAGCACCAAATCCAATTTGCCATCTGATCTAACTTCTGGAGGCAGTCAAAATGATCCTTAGAATTCTTCCCTACCTTATTCCTGTGCTGAGATACAGGCTGCTCCAACCTGCTGTAAAATGCTTGATTTCGAGAGTGAGCGAAACTAATGAAAACATTGTTGGGGTAAAACCTAAAGGGAAAGACCTAGCACCAAATCCAATTTGCCATCTGATCTAACTTCTGGAGGCAGTCAAAATGAGCCTTAGAATTCTTCCCTACCTTATTCCTGTGCTGAGATACAGGCTGCTCCAACCTGCTGTAAAATGCTTGATTTCGAGAGTGAGCGAAACTAATGAAAACATTGTTGGGGTAAAACCTAAAGGGAAAGACCTAGCACCAAATCCAATTTGCCATCTGATCTAACTTCTGGAGGCAGTCAAAATGAGCCTTAGAATTCTTCCCTACCTTATTCCTGTGCTGAGATACAGGCTGCTCCAACCTGCTGTAAAATGCTTGATTTCGAGAGTGAGCGAAACTAATGAAAACATTGTTGGGGTAAAACCTAAAGGGAAAGACCTAGCACCAAATCCAATTTGCCATCTGATCTAACTTCTGGAGGCAGTCAAAATGATCCTTAGAATTCTTCCCTACCTTATTCCTGTGCTGAGATACAGGCTGCTCCAACCTGCTGTAAAATGCTTGATTTCGAGAGTGAGCGAAACTAATGAAAACATTGTTGGGGTAAAACCTAAAGGGAAAGACCTAGCACCAAATCCAATTTGCCATCTGATCTAACTTCTGGAGGCAGTCAAAATGAGCCTTAGAATTCTTCCCTACCTTATTCCTGTGCTGAGATACAGGCTGCTCCAACCTGCTGTAAAATGCTTGATTTCGAGAGTGAGCGAAACTAATGAAAACATTGTTGGGGTAAAACCTAAAGGGAAAGACCTAGCACCAAATCCAATTTGCCATCTGATCTAACTTCTGGAGGCAGTCAAAATGAGCCTTAGAATTCTTCCCTACCTTATTCCTGTGCTGAGATACAGGCTGCTCCAACCTGCTGTAAAATGCTTGATTTCGAGAGTGAGCGAAACTAATGAAAACATTGCTGGGGTAAAACCTAAAGGGAAAGACCTAGCACCAAATCCAATTTGCCATCTGATCTAACTTCTGGAGGCAGTCAAAATGATCCTTAGAATTCTTCCCTACCTTATTCCTGTGCTGAGATACAGGCTGCTCCAACCTGCTGTAAAATGCTTGATTTCGAGAGTGAGCGAAACTAATGAAAACATTGTTGGGGTAAAACCTAAAGGGAAAGACCTAGCACCAAATCCAATTTGCCATCTGATCTAACTTCTGGAGGCAGTCAAAATGAGCCTTAGAATTCTTCCCTACCTTATTCCTGTGCTGAGATACAGGCTGCTCCAACCTGCTGTAAAATGCTTGATTTCGAGAGTGAGCGAAACTAATGAAAACATTGTTGGGGTAAAACCTAAAGGGAAAGACCTAGCACCAAATCCAATTTGCCATCTGATCTAACTTCTGGAGGCAGTCAAAATGAGCCTTAGAATTCTTCCCTACCTTATTCCTGTGCTGAGATACAGGCTGCTCCAACCTGCTGTAAAATGCTTGATTTCGAGAGTGAGCGAAACTAATGAAAACATTGTTGGGGTAAAACCTAAAGGGAAAGACCTAGCACCAAATCCAATTTGCCATCTGATCTAACTTCTGGAGGCAGTCAAAATGATCCTTAGAATTCTTCCCTACCTTATTCCTGTGCTGAGATACAGGCTGCTCCAACCTGCTGTAAAATGCTTGATTTCGAGAGTGAGCGAAACTAATGAAAACATTGTTGGGGTAAAACCTAAAGGGAAAGACCTAGCACCAAATCCAATTTGCCATTCTGATCTAACTTCTGGAGGCAGTCAAAATGAGCCTTAGAATTTCTTCCCTACCTTATTCCTGTGCTGAGATACAGGCTGCTCCAACCTGCTGTAAAATGCTTGATTTCGAGAGTGAGCGAAACTAATGAAAACATTGTTGGGGTAAAACCTAAAGGGAAAGACCTAGCACCAAATCCAATTTTGCCATCTGATCTAACTTCTGGAGGCAGTCAAAATGATCCTTAGAATTCTTCCCTACCTTATTCCTGTGCTGAGATACAGGCTGCTCCAACCTGCTGTAAAATGCTTGATTTCGAGAGTGAGCGAAACTAATGAAAACATTGTTGGGGTAAAACCTAAAGGGAAAGACCTAGCACCAAATCCAATTTGCCATCTGATCTAACTTCTGGAGGCAGTCAAAATGAGCCTTAGAATTCTTCCCTACCTTATTCCTGTGCTGAGATACAGGCTGCTCCAACCTGCTGTAAATGCTTGATTTCGAGAGTGAGCGAAACTAATGAAAACATTGTTGGGGTAAAACCTAAAGGGAAAGACCTAGCACCAAATCCAATTTGCCATCTGATCTAACTTCTGGAGGCAGTCAAAATGAGCCTTAGAATTCTTCCCTACCTTATTCCTGTGCTGAGATACAGGCTGCTCCAACCTGCTGTAAAATGCTTGATTTCGAGAGTGAGCGAAACTAATGAAAACATTGTTGGGGTAAAACCTAAAGGGAAAGACCTAGCACCAAATCCAATTTGCCATCTGATCTAACTTCTGGAGGCAGTCAAAATGAGCCTTAGAATTCTTCCCTACCTTATTCCTGTGCTGAGATACAGGCTGCTCCAACCTGCTGTAAAATGCTTGATTTCAAGAGTGAGCGAAACTAATGAAAACATTGTTGGGGTAAAACCTAAAGGGAAAGACCTAGCACCAAATCCAATTTGCCATCTGATCTAACTTCTGGAGGCAGTCAAAATGAGCCTTAGAATTCTTCCCTACCTTATTCCTGTGCTGAGATACAGGCTGCTCCAACCTGCTGTAAAATGCTTGATTTCGAGAGTGAGCGAAACTAATGAAAACATTGTTGGGGTAAAACCTAAAGGGAAAGACCTAGCACCAAATCCAATTTGCCATCTGATCTAACTTCTGGAGGCAGTCAAAATGAGCCTTAGAATTCTTCCCTACCTTATTCCTGTGCTGAGATACAGGCTGCTCCAACCTGCTGTAAAATGCTTGATTTCGAGAGTGAGCGAAACTAATGAAAACATTGTTGGGGTAAAACCTAAAGGGAAAGACCTAGCACCAAATCCAATTTGCCATCTGATCTAACTTCTGGAGGCAGTCAAAATGATCCTTAGAATTCTTCCCTACCTTATTCCTGTGCTGAGATAACAGGCTGCTCCAACCTGCTGTAAAATGCTTGATTTCGAGAGTGAGCGAAACTAATGAAAACATTGTTGGGGTAAAACCTAAAGGGAAAGACCTAGCACCAAATCCAATTTGCCATCTGATCTAACTTCTGGAGGCAGTCAAAATGAGCCTTAGAATTCTTCCCTACCTTATTCCTGTGCTGAGATACAGGCTGCTCCAACCTGCTGTAAAATGCTTGATTTCGAGAGTGAGCGAAACTAATGAAAACATTGTTGGGGTAAAACCTAAAGGGAAAGACCTAGCACCAAATCCAATTTGCCATCTGATCTAACTTCTGGAGGCAGTCAAAATGATCCTTAGAATTCTTCCCTACCTTATTCCTGTGCTGAGATACAGGCTGCTCCAACCTGCTGTAAAATGCTTGATTTCGAGAGTGAGCGAAACTAATGAAAACATTGTTGGGGTAAAACCTAAAGGGAAAGACCTAGCACCAAATCCAATTTGCCATCTGATCTAACTTCTGGAGGCAGTCAAAATGAGCATTTGAATTCTTCCCTACCTTATTCCTGTGCTGAGATACAGGCTGCTCCAACCTGCTGTAAAATGCTTGATTTCGAGAGTGAGCGAAACTAATGAAAACATTGTTGGGGTAAAACCTAAAGGGAAAGACCTAGCACCAAATCCAATTTGCCATCTGATCTAACTTCTGGAGGCAGTCAAAATGATCCTTAGAATTCTTCCCTACCTTATTCCTGTGCTGAGATACAGGCTGCTCCAACCTGCTGTAAAATGCTTGATTTCGAGAGTGAGCGAAACTAATGAAAACATTGTTGGGGTAAAACCTAAAGGGAAAGACCTAGCACCAAATCCAATTTGCCATCTGATCTAACTTCTGGAGGCAGTCAAAATGAGCATTTGAATTCTTCCCTACCTTATTCCTGTGCTGAGATACAGGCTGCTCCAACCTGCTGTAAAATGCTTGATTTCGAGAGTGAGCGAAACTAATGAAAACATTGTTGGGGTAAAACCTAAAGGGAAAGACCTAGCACCAAATCCAATTTGCCATCTGATCTAACTTCTGGAGGCAGTCAAAATGAGCCTTAGAATTCTTCCCTACCTTATTCCTGTGCTGAGATACAGGCTGCTCCAACCTGCTGTAAAATGCTTGATTTCGAGAGTGAGCGAAACTAATGAAAACATTGTTGGGGTAAAACCTAAAGGGAAAGACCTAGCACCAAATCCAATTTGCCATCTGATCTAACTTCTGGAGGCAGTCAAAATGAGCCTTAGAATTCTTCCCTACCTTATTCCTGTGCTGAGATACAGGCTGCTCCAACCTGCTGTAAAATGCTTGATTTCGAGAGTGAGCGAAACTAATGAAAACTTTGTTGGGGTAAAACCTAAAGGGAAAGACGTAGCACCAAATCCAATTTGCCATCTGATCTAACTTCTGGAGGCAGTCAAAATGAGCCTTAGAATTCTTCCCTACCTTATTCCTGTGCTGAGATACAGGCTGCTCCAACCTGCTGTAAAATGCTTGATTTCGAGAGTGAGCGAAACTGATGAAAACATTGTTGGGGTAAAACCTAAAGGGAAAGACCTAGCACCAATCCAATTTGCCATCTGATCTAACTTCTGGAGGCAGTCAAAATGAGCCTTAGAATTCTTCCCTACCTTATTCCTGTGCTGAGATACAGGCTGCTCCAACCTGCTGTAAAATGCTTGATTTCGAGAGTGAGCGAAACTAATGAAAACATTGTTGGGGTAAAACCTAAAGGGAAAGACCTAGCACCAAATCCAATTTGCCATCTGATCTAACTTCTGGAGGCAGTCAAAATGAGCCTTAGAATTCTTCCCTACCTTATTCCTGTGCTGAGATACAGGCTGCTCCAACCTGCTGTAAAATGCTTGATTTCGAGAGTGAGCGAAACTAATGAAAACATTGTTGGGGTAAAACCTAAAGGAAAGACCTAGCACCAAATCCAATTTGCCATCTGATCTAACTTCTGGAGGCAGTCAAAATGAGCCTTAGAATTCTTCCCTACCTTATTCCTGTGCTGAGATACAGGCTGCTCCATCCTGCTGTAAAATGCTTGATTTCGAGAGTGAGCGAAACTAATGAAAACATTGTTGGGGTAAAACCTAAAGGGAAAGACCTAGCACCAAATCCAATTTGCCATCTGATCTAACTTCTGGAGGCAGTCAAATGAGCCTTAGAATTCTTCCCTACCTTATTCCTGTGCTGAGATACAGGCTGCTCCAACCTGCTGTAAAATGCTTGATTTCGAGAGTGAGCGAAACTAATGAAAACATTGTTGGGGTAAAACCTAAAGGGAAAGACCTAGCACCAAATCCAATTTGCCATCTGATCTAACTTCTGGAGGCAGTCAAAATGAGCCTTAGAATTCTTCCCTACCTTATTCCTGTGCTGAGATACAGGCTGCTCCAACCTGCTGTAAAATGCTTGATTTCGAGAGTGAGCGAAACTAATGAAAACATTGTTGGGGTAAAACCTAAAGGGAAAGACCTAGCACCAAATCCAATTTGCCATCTGATCTAACTTCTGGAGGCAGTCAAAATGAGCATTTGAATTCTTCCCTACCTTATTCCTGTGCTGAGATACAGGCTGCTCCAACCTGCTGTAAAATGCTTGATTTCGAGAGTGAGCGAAACTAATGAAAACATTGTTGGGGTAAAACCTAAAGGGAAAGACCTAGCACCAAATCCAATTTGCCATCTGATCTAACTTCTGGAGGCAGTCAAAATGATCCTTAGAATTCTTCCCTACCTTATTCCTGTGCTGAGATACAGGCTGCTCCAACCTGCTGTAAAATGCTTGATTTCGAGAGTGAGCGAAACTAATGAAAACATTGTTGGGGTAAAACCTAAAGGGAAAGACCTAGCACCAAATCCAATTTGCCATCTGATCTAACTTCTGGAGGCAGTCAAAATGAGCCTTAGAATTCTTCCCTACCTTATTCCTGTGCTGAGATACAGGCTGCTCCAACCTGCTGTAAAATGCTTGATTTCGAGAGTGAGCGAAACTAATGAAAACATTGTTGGGGTAAAACCTAAAGGGAAAGACCTAGCACCAAATCCAATTTGCCATCTGATCTAACTTCTGGAGGCAGTCAAAATGAGCCTTAGAATTCTTCCCTACCTTATTCCTGTGCTGAGATACAGGCTGCTCCAACCTGCTGTAAAATGCTTGATTTCGAGAGTGAGCGAAACTAATGAAAACATTGTTGGGGTAAAACCTAAAGGGAAAGACCTAGCACCAAATCCAATTTGCCATCTGATCTAACTTCTGGAGGCAGTCAAAATGAGCCTTAGAATTCTTCCCTACCTTATTCCTGTGCTGAGATACAGGCTGCTCCAACCTGCTGTAAAATGCTTGATTTCGAGAGTGAGCGAAACTAATGAAAACATTGTTGGGGTAAAACCTAAAGGGAAAGACCTAGCACCAAATCCAATTTGCCATCTGATCTAACTTCTGGAGGCAGTCAAAATGAGCCTTAGAATTCTTCCCTACCTTATTCCTGTGCTGAGATACAGGCTGCTCCAACCTGCTGTAAAATGCTTGATTTCAAGAGTGAGCGAAACTAATGAAAACATTGTTGGGGTAAAACCTAAAGGGAAAGACCTAGCACCAAATCCAATTTGCCATCTGATCTAACTTCTGGAGGCAGTCAAAATGAGCCTTAGAATTCTTCCTAACTTATTCCTGTGCTGAGATACAGGCTGCTCCAACCTGCTGTAAAATGCTTGATTTCGAGAGTGAGCGAAACTAATGAAAACATTGTTGGGGTAAAACCTAAAGGGAAAGACCTAGCACCAAATCCAATTTGCCATCTGATCTAACTTCTGGAGGCAGTCAAAATGATCCTTAGAATTCTTCCCTACCTTATTCCTGTGCTGAGATACAGGCTGCTCCAACCTGCTGTAAAATGCTTGATTTCGAGAGTGAGCGAAACTAATGAAAACATTGTTGGGGTAAAACCTAAAGGGAAAGACCTAGCACCAAATCCAATTTGCCATCTGATCTAACTTCTGGAGGCAGTCAAAATGAGCCTTAGAATTCTTCCCTACCTTATTCCTGTGCTGAGATACAGGCTGCTCCAACCTGCTGTAAAATGCTTGATTTCGAGAGTGAGCGAAACTAAGGAAAACATTGTTGGGGTAAAACCTAAAGGGAAAGACCTAGCACCAAATCCAATTTGCCATCTGATCTAACTTCTGGAGGCAGTCAAAATGAGCCTTAGAATTCTTCCCTACCTTATTCCTGTGCTGAGATACAGGCTGCTCCAACCTGCTGTAAAATGCTTGATTTCGAGAGTGAGCGAAACTAATGAAAACATTGTTGGGGTAAAACCTAAAGGGAAAGACCTAGCACCAAATCCAATTTGCCATCTGATCTAACTTCTGGAGGCAGTCAAAATGAGCCTTAGAATTCTTCCCTACCTTATTCCTGTGCTGAGATACAGGCTGCTCCAACCTGCTGTAAAATGCTTGATTTCGAGAGTGAGCGAAACTAATGAAAACATTGTTGGGGTTAAAACCTAAAGGGAAAGACCTAGCACCAAATCCAATTTGCCATCTGATCTAACTTCTGGAGGCAGTCAAAATGAGCCTTAGAATTCTTCCCTACCTTATTCCTGTGCTGAGATACAGGCTGCTCCAACCTGCTGTAAAATGCTTGATTTCGAGAGTGAGCGAAACTAATGAAAACATTGTTGGGGTAAAACCTAAAGGGAAAGACCTAGCACCAAATCCAATTTGCCATCTGATCTAACTTCTGGAGGCAGTCAAAATGAGCCTTAGAATTCTTCCCTACCTTATTCCTGTGCTGAGATACAGGCTGCTCCAACCTGCTGTAAAATGCTTGATTTCGAGAGTGAGCGAAACTAATGAAAACATTGTTGGGGTAAAACCTAAAGGGAAAGACCTAGCACCAAATCCAATTTGCCATCTGATCTAACTTCTGGAGGCAGTCAAAATGAGCCTTAGAATTCTTCCCTACCTTTTTCCTGTGCTGAGATACAGGCTGCTCCAACCTGCTGTAAAATGCTTGATTTCGAGAGTGAGCGAAACTAATGAAAACATTGTTGGGGTAAAACCTAAAGGGAAAGACCTAGCACCAAATCCAATTTGCCATCTGATCTAACTTCTGGAGGCAGTCAAAATGAGCCTTAGAATTCTTCCCTACCTTATTCCTGTGCTGAGATACAGGCTGCTCCAACCTGCTGTAAAATGCTTGATTTCGAGAGTGAGCGAAACTGATGAAAACATTGTTGGGGTAAAACCTAAAGGGAAAGACCTAGCACCAAATCCAATTTGCCATCTGATCTAACTTCTGGAGGCAGTCAAAATGAGCCTTAGAATTCTTCCCTACCTTATTCCTGTGCTGAGATACAGGCTGCTCCAACCTGCTGTAAAATGCTTGATTTCGAGAGTGAGCGAAACTGATGAAAACATTGTTGGGGTAAAACCTAAAGGGAAAGACCTAGCACCAAATCCAATTTGCCATCTGATCTAACTTCTGGAGGCAGTCAAAATGAGCCTTAGAATTCTTCCCTACCTTATTCCTGTGCTGAGATACAGGCTGCTCAACCTGCTGTAAAATGCTTGATTTCGAGAGTGAGCGAAACTAATGAAAACATTGTTGGGGTAAAACCTAAAGGGAAAGACCTAGCACCAAATCCAATTTGCCATCTGATCTAACTTCTGGAGGCAGTCAAAATGAGCCTTAGAATTCTTCCCTACCTTATTCCTGTGCTGAGATACAGGCTGCTCCAACCTGCTGTAAAATGCTTGATTTCGAGAGTGAGCGAAACTAATGAAAACATTGTTGGGGTAAAACCTAAAGGGAAAGACCTAGCACCAAATCCAATTTGCCATCTGATCTAACTTCTGGAGGCAGTCAAAATGAGCCTTAGAATTCTTCCCTACCTTATTCCTGTGCTGAGATACAGGCTGCTCCAACCTGCTGTAAAATGCTTGATTTCGAGAGTGAGCGAAACTAATGAAAACATTGTTGGGGTAAAACCTAAAGGGAAAGACCTAGCACCAATCCATTTGCCATCTGATCTAACTTCTGGAGGCAGTCAAAATGAGCCTTAGAATTCTTCCCTACCTTATTCCTGTGCTGAGATACAGGCTGCTCCAACCTGCTGTAAAATGCTTGATTTCGAGAGTGAGCGAAACTAATGAAAACATTGTTGGGGTAAAACCTAAAGGGAAAGACCTAGCACCAAATCCAATTTGCCATCTGATCTAACTTCTGGAGGCAGTCAAAATGAGCCTTAGAATTCTTCCCTACCTTATTCCTGTGCTGAGATACAGGCTGCTCCAACCTGCTGTAAAATGCTTGATTTCGAGAGTGAGCGAAACTGATGAAAACATTGTTGGGGTAAAACCTAAAGGGAAAGACCTAGCACCAAATCCAATTTGCCATCTGATCTAACTTCTGGAGGCAGTCAAAATGATCCTTAGAATTCTTCCCTACCTTATTCCTGTGCTGAGATACAGGCTGCTCCAACCTGCTGTAAAATGCTTGATTTCGAGAGTGAGCGAAACTAATGAAAACATTGTTGGGGTAAAACCTAAAGGGAAAGACCTAGCACCAAATCCAATTTGCCATCTGATCTAACTTCTGGAGGCAGTCAAAATGAGCCTTAGAATTCTTCCCTACCTTATTCCTGTGCTGAGATACAGGCTGCTCCAACCTGCTGTAAAATGCTTGATTTCGAGAGTGAGCGAAACTAATGAAAACATTGTTGGGGTAAAACCTAAAGGGAAAGACCTAGCACCAAATCCAATTTGCCATCTGATCTAACTTCTGGAGGCAGTCAAAATGAGCCTTAGAATTCTTCCCTACCTTATTCCTGTGCTGAGATACAGGCTGCTCCAACCTGCTGTAAAATGCTTGATTTCGAGAGTGAGCGAAACTAATGAAAACATTGTTGGGGTAAAACCTAAAGGGAAAGACCTAGCACCAAATCCAATTTGCCATCTGATCTAACTTCTGGAGGCAGTCAAAATGAGCCTTAGAATTCTTCCCTACCTTATTCCTGTGCTGAGATACAGGCTGCTCCAACCTGCTGTAAAATGCTTGATTTCGAGAGTGAGCGAAACTAATGAAAACATTGTTGGGGGTAAAACCTAAAGGGAAAGACCTAGCACCAAATCCAATTTGCCATCTGATCTAACTTCTGGAGGCAGTCAAAATGAGCCTTAGAATTCTTCCCTACCTTATTCCTGTGCTGAGATACAGGCTGCTCCAACCTGCTGTAAAATGCTTGATTTCGAGAGTGAGCGAAACTAATGAAAACATTGTTGGGGTAAAACCTAAAGGGAAAGACCTAGCACCAAATCCAATTTGCCATCTGATCTAACTTCTGGAGGCAGTCAAAATGAGCCTTAGAATTCTTCCCTACCTTATTCCTGTGCTGAGATACAGGCTGCTCCAGCCTGCTGTAAAATGCTTGATTTCGAGAGTGAGCGAAACTAATGAAAACATTGTTGGGGTAAAACCTAAAGGGAAAGACCTAGCACCAAATCCAATTTGCCATCTGATCTAACTTCTGGAGGCAGTCAAAATGAGCCTTAGAATTCTTCCCTACCTTATTCCTGTGCTGAGATACAGGCTGCTCCAACCTGCTGTAAAATGCTTGATTTCGAGAGTGAGCGAAACTAATGAAAACATTGTTGGGGTAAAACCTAAAGGGAAAGACCTAGCACCAAATCCAATTTGCCTTCTGATCTAACTTCTGGAGGCAGTCAAAATGAGCCTTAGAATTCTTCCCTACCTTATTCCTGTGCTGAGATACAGGCTGCTCCAACCTCCTGTAAAATGCTTGATTTCGAGAGTGAGCGAAACTAATGAAAACATTGTTGGGGTAAAACCTAAAGGGAAAGACCTAGCACCAAATCCAATTTGCCATCTGATCTAACTTCTGGAGGCAGTCAAAATGAGCCTTAGAATTCTTCCCTACCTTATTCCTGTGCTGAGATACAGGCTGCTCCAACCTGCTGTAAAATGCTTGATTTCGAGAGTGAGCGAAACTAATGAAAACATTGTTGGGGTAAAACCTAAAGGGAAAGACCTAGCACCAAATCCAATTTGCCATCTGATCTAACTTCTGGAGGCAGTCAAAATGAGCCTTAGAATTCTTCCCTACCTTATTCCTGTGCTGAGATACAGGCTGCTCCAACCTGCTGTAAAATGCTTGATTTCGAGAGTGAGCGAAACTAATGAAAACATTGTTGGGGTAAAACCTAAAGGGAAAGACCTAGCACCAAACCAATTTGCCATCTGATCTAACTTCTGGAGGCAGTCAAAATGAGCCTTAGAATTCTTCCCTACCTTATTCCTGTGCTGAGATACAGGCTGCTCCAACCTGCTGTAAAATGCTTGATTTCGAGAGTGAGCGAAACTAATGAAAACATTGTTGGGGTAAAACCTAAAGGGAAAGACCTAGCACCAAATCCAATTTGCCATCTGATCTAACTTCTGGAGGCAGTCAAAATGAGCCTTAGAATTCTTCCCTACCTTATTCCTGTGCTGAGATACAGGCTGCTCCAACCTGCTGTAAAAATGCTTGATTTCGAGAGTGAGCGAAACTAATGAAAACATTGTTGGGGTAAAACCTAAAGGAAAGACCTAGCACCAAATCCAATTTGCCATCTGATCTAACTTCTGGAGGCAGTCAAAATGAGGCCTTAGAATTCTTCCCTACCTTATTCCTGTGCTGAGATACAGGCTGCTCCAACCTGCTGTAAAATGCTTGATTTCGAGAGTGAGCGAAACTAATGAAAACATTGTTGGGGTAAAACCTAAAGGGAAAGACCTAGCACCAAATCCAATTTGCCATCTGATCTAACTTCTGGAGGCAGTCAAAATGAGCATTTGAATTCTTCCCTACCTTATTCCTGTGCTGAGATACAGGCTGCTCCAACCTGCTGTAAAATGCTTGATTTCGAGAGTGAGCGAAACTAATGAAAACATTGTTGGGGGTAAAACCTAAAGGGAAAGACCTAGCACCAAATCCAATTTGCCATCTGATCTAACTTCTGGAGGCAGTCAAAATGATCCTTAGAATTCTTCCCTACCTTATTCCTGTGCTGAGATACAGGCTGCTCCAACCTGCTGTAAAATGCTTGATTTCGAGAGTGAGCGAAACTAATGAAAAACATTGTTGGGGTAAAACCTAAAGGGAAAGACCTAGCACCAAATCCAATTTGCCATCTGATCTAACTTCTGGAGGCAGTCAAAATGAGCCTTAGAATTCTTCCCTACCTTATTCCTGTGCTGAGATACAGGCTGCTCCAACCTGCTGTAAAATGCTTGATTTCGAGAGTGAGCGAAACTAATGAAAACATTGTTGGGGTAAAACCTAAAGGGAAAGACCTAGCACCAAATCCAATTTGCCATCTGATCTAACTTCTGGAGGCAGTCAAAATGAGCCTTAGAATTCTTCCCTACCTTATTCCTGTGCTGAGATACAGGCTGCTCCAACCTGCTGTAAAATGCTTGATTTCGAGAGTGAGCGAAACTAATGAAAACATTGTTGGGGTAAAACCTAAAGGGAAAGACCTAGCACCAAATCCAATTTGCCATCTGATCTAACTTCTGGAGGCAGTCAAAATGAGCCTTAGAATTCTTCCCTACCTTATTCCTGTGCTGAGATACAGGCTGCTCCAACCTGCTGTAAAATGCTTGATTTCGAGAGTGAGCGAAACTAATGAAAACATTGTTGGGGTAAAACCTAAAGGGAAAGACCTAGCACCAAATCCAATTTGCCATCTGATCTAACTTCTGGAGGCAGTCAAAATGAGCCTTAGAATTCTTCCCTACCTTATTCCGTTGCTGAGATACAGGCTGCTCCAACCTGCTGTAAAATGCTTGATTTCGAGAGTGAGCGAAACTAATGAAAACATTGTTGGGGTAAAACCTAAAGGGAAAGACCTAGCACCAAATCCAATTTGCCATCTGATCTAACTTCTGGAGGCAGTCAAAATGAGCCTTAGAATTCTTCCCTACCTTATTCCTGTGCTGAGATACAGGCTGCTCCAACCTGCTGTAAAATGCTTGATTTCGAGAGTGAGCGAAACTAATGAAAACATTGTTGGGGTAAAACCTAAAGGGAAAGACCTAGCACCAAATCCAATTTGCCATCTGATCTAACTTCTGGAGGCAGTCAAAATGAGCCTTAGAATTCTTCCCTACCTTATTCCTGTGCTGAGATACAGGCTGCTCCAACCTGCTGTAAAATGCTTGATTTCGAGAGTGAGCGAAACTAATGAAAACATTGTTGGGGTAAAACCTAAAGGGAAAGACCTAGCACCAAATCCAATTTGCCATCTGATCTAACTTCTGGAGGCAGTCAAAATGAGCCTTAGAATTCTTCCCTACCTTATTCCTGTGCTGAGATACAGGCTGCTCCAACCTGCTGTAAAATGCTTGATTTCGAGAGTGAGCGAAACTAATGAAAACATTGTTGGGGTAAAACCTAAAGGGAAAGACCTAGCACCAAATCCAATTTGCCATCTGATCTAACTTCTGGAGGCAGTCAAAATGATCCTTAGAATTCTTCCCTACCTTATTCCTGTGCTGAGATACAGGCTGCTCCAACCTGCTGTAAAATGCTTGATTTCGAGAGTGAGCGAAACTAATGAAAACATTGTTGGGGTAAAACCTAAAGGGAAAGACCTAGCACCAAATCCAATTTGCCATCTGATCTAACTTCTGGAGGCAGTCAAAATGAGCCTTAGAATTCTTCCCTACCTTATTCCTGTGCTGAGATACAGGCTGCTCCAACCTGCTGTAAAATGCTTGATTTCGAGAGTGAGCGAAACTAATGAAAACATTGTTGGGGTAAAACCTAAAGGGAAAGACCTAGCACCAAATCCAATTTGCCATCTGATCTAACTTCTGGAGGCAGTCAAAATGAGCCTTAGAATTCTTCCCTACCTTATTCCTGTGCTGAGATACAGGCTGCTCCAACCTGCTGTAAAATGCTTGATTTCGAGAGTGAGCGAAACTAATGAAAACATTGTTGGGGTAAAACCTAAAGGGAAAGACCTAGCACCAAATCCAATTTGCCATCTGATCTAACTTCTGGAGGCAGTCAAAATGAGCCTTAGAATTCTTCCCTACCTTATTCCTGTGCTGAGATACAGGCTGCTCCAACCTGCTGTAAAATGCTTGATTTCGAGAGTGAGCGAAACTAATGAAAACATTGTTGGGGTAAAACCTAAAGGGAAAGACCTAGCACCAAATCCAATTTGCCATCTGATCTAACTTCTGGAGGCAGTCAAAATGATCCTTAGAATTCTTCCCTACCTTATTCCTGTGCTGAGATACAGGCTGCTCCAACCTGCTGTAAAATGCTTGATTTCGAGAGTGAGCGAAACTAATGAAAACATTGTTGGGGTAAAACCTAAAGGGAAAGACCTAGCACCAAATCCAATTTGCCATCTGATCTAACTTCTGGAGGCAGTCAAAATGAGCCTTAGAATTCTTCCCTACCTTATTCCTGTGCTGAGATACAGGCTGCTCCAACCTGCTGTAAAATGCTTGATTTCGAGAGTGAGCGAAACTAATGAAAACATTGTTGGGGTAAAACCTAAAGGGAAAGACCTAGCACCAAATCCAATTTGCCATCTGATCTAACTTCTGGAGGCAGTCAAAATGAGCCTTAGAATTCTTCCCTACCTTATTCCTGTGCTGAGATACAGGCTGCTCCAACCTGCTGTAAAATGCTTGATTTCGAGAGTGAGCGAAACTAATGAAAACATTGTTGGGGTAAAACCTAAAGGGAAAGACCTAGCACCAAATCCAATTTGCCATCTGATCTAACTTCTGGAGGCAGTCAAAATGATCCTTAGAATTCTTCCCTACCTTATTCCTGTGCTGAGATACAGGCTGCTCCAACCTGCTGTAAAATGCTTGATTTCGAGAGTGAGCGAAACTAATGAAAACATTGTTGGGGTAAAACCTAAAGGGAAAGACCTAGCACCAAATCCAATTTGCCATCTGATCTAACTTCTGGAGGCAGTCAAAATGAGCCTTAGAATTCTTCCCTACCTTATTCCTGTGCTGAGATACAGGCTGCTCCAACCTGCTGTAAAATGCTTGATTTCGAGAGTGAGCGAAACTAATGAAAACATTGTTGGGGTAAAACCTAAAGGGAAAGACCTAGCACCAAATCCAATTTGCCATCTGATCTAACTTCTGGAGGCAGTCAAAATGATCCTTAGAATTCTTCCCTACCTTATTCCTGTGCTGAGATACAGGCTGCTCCAACCTGCTGTAAAATGCTTGATTTCGAGAGTGAGCGAAACTAATGAAAACATTGTTGGGGTAAAACCTAAAGGGAAAGACCTAGCACCAAATCCAATTTGCCATCTGATCTAACTTCTGGAGGCAGTCAAAATGAGCATTTGAATTCTTCCCTACCTTATTCCTGTGCTGAGATACAGGCTGCTCCAACCTGCTGTAAAATGCTTGATTTCGAGAGTGAGCGAAACTAATGAAAACATTGTTGGGGTAAAACCTAAAGGGAAAGACCTAGCACCAAATCCAATTTGCCATCTGATCTAACTTCTGGAGGCAGTCAAAATGAGCCTTAGAATTCTTCCCTACCTTATTCCTGTGCTGAGATACAGGCTGCTCCAACCTGCTGTAAAATGCTTGATTTCGAGAGTGAGCGAAACTAATGAAAACATTGTTGGGGTAAAACCTAAAGGGAAAGACCTAGCACCAAATCCAATTTGCCATCTGATCTAACTTCTGGAGGCAGTCAAAATGAGCCTTAGAATTCTTCCCTACCTTATTCCTGTGCTGAGATACAGGCTGCTCCAACCTGCTGTAAAATGCTTGATTTCGAGAGTGAGCGAAACTAATGAAAACATTGTTGGGGTAAAACCTAAAGGGAAAGACCTAGCACCAAATCCAATTTGCCATCTGATCTAACTTCTGGAGGCAGTCAAAATGAGCCTTAGAATTCTTCCCTACCTTATTCCTGTGCTGAGATACAGGCTGCTCCAACCTGCTGTAAAATGCTTGATTTCGAGAGTGAGCGAAACTAATGAAAACATTGTTGGGGTAAAACCTAAAGGGAAAGACCTAGCACCAAATCCAATTTGCCATCTGATCTAACTTCTGGAGGCAGTCAAAATGAGCCTTAGAATTCTTCCCTACCTTATTCCTGTGCTGAGATACAGGCTGCTCCAACCTGCTGTAAAATGCTTGATTTCGAGAGTGAGTGAAACTAATGAAAACATTGTTGGGGTAAAACCTAAAGGGAAAGACCTAGCACCAAATCCAATTTGCCATCTGATCTAACTTCTGGAGGCAGTCAAAATGAGCCTTAGAATTCTTCCCTACCTTATTCCTGTGCTGAGATACAGGCTGCTCCAACCTGCTGTAAAATGCTTGATTTCGAGAGTGAGCGAAACTAATGAAAACATTGTTGGGGTAAAACCTAAAGGGAAAGACCTAGCACCAAATCCAATTTGCCATCTGATCTAACTTCTGGAGGCAGTCAAAATGAGCCTTAGAATTCTTCCCTACCTTATTCCTGTGCTGAGATACAGGCTGCTCCAACCTGCTGTAAAATGCTTGATTTCGAGAGTGAGCGAAACTAATGAAAACATTGTTGGGGTAAAACCTAAAGGGAAAGACCTAGCACCAAATCCAATTTGCCATCTGATCTAACTTCTGGAGGCAGTCAAAATGAGCCTTAGAATTCTTCCCTACCTTATTCCTGTGCTGAGATACAGGCTGCTCCAACCTGCTGTAAAATGCTTGATTTCGAGAGTGAGCGAAACTAATGAAAACATTGTTGGGGTAAAACCTAAAGGGAAAGACCTAGCACCAAATCCAATTTGCCATCTGATCTAACTTCTGGAGGCAGTCAAAATGATCCTTAGAATTCTTCCCTACCTTATTCCTGTGCTGAGATACAGGCTGCTCCAACCTGCTGTAAAATGCTTGATTTCGAGAGTGAGCGAAACTAATGAAAACATTGTTGGGGTAAAACCTAAAGGGAAAGACCTAGCACCAAATCCAATTTGCCATCTGATCTAACTTCTGGAGGCAGTCAAAATGAGCCTTAGAATTCTTCCCTACCTTATTCCTGTGCTGAGATACAGGCTGCTCCAACCTGCTGTAAAATGCTTGATTTCGAGAGTGAGCGAAACTAATGAAAACATTGTTGGGGTAAAACCTAAAGGGAAAGACCTAGCACCAAATCCAATTTGCCATCTGATCTAACTTCTGGAGGCAGTCAAAATGATCCTTAGAATTCTTCCCTACCTTATTCCTGTGCTGAGATACAGGCTGCTCCAACCTGCTGTAAAATGCTTGATTTCGAGAGTGAGCGAAACTAATGAAAACATTGTTGGGGTAAAACCTAAAGGGAAAGACCTAGCACCAAATCCAATTTGCCATCTGATCTAACTTCTGGAGGCAGTCAAAATGAGCCTTAGAATTCTTCCCTACCTTATTCCTGTGCTGAGATACAGGCTGCTCCAACCTGCTGTAAAATGCTTGATTTCGAGAGTGAGCGAAACTAATGAAAACATTGTTGGGGTAAAACCTAAAGGGAAAGACCTAGCACCAAATCCAATTTGCCATCTGATCTAACTTCTGGAGGCAGTCAAAATGATCCTTACAATTCTTCCCTACCTTATTCCTGTGCTGAGATACAGGCTGCTCCAACCTGCTGTAAAATGCTTGATTTCGAGAGTGAGCGAAACTAATGAAAACATTGTTGGGGTAAAACCTAAAGGGAAAGACCTAGCACCAAATCCAATTTGCCATCTGATCTAACTTCTGGAGGCAGTCAAAATGAGCCTTAGAATTCTTCCCTACCTTATTCCTGTGCTGAGATACAGGCTGCTCCAACCTGCTGTAAAATGCTTGATTTCGAGAGTGAGCGAAACTAATGAAAACATTGTTGGGGTAAAACCTAAAGGGAAAGACCTAGCACCAAATCCAATTTGCCATCTGATCTAACTTCTGGAGGCAGTCAAAATGATCCTTACAATTCTTCCCTACCTTATTCCTGTGCTGAGATACAGGCTGCTCCAACCTGCTGTAAAATGCTTGATTTCGAGAGTGAGCGAAACTAGTGAAAACATTGTTGGGGTAAAACCTAAAGGGAAAGACCTAGCACCAAATCCAATTTGCCATCTGATCTAACTTCTGGAGGCAGTCAAAATGATCCTTAGAATTCTTCCCTACCTTATTCCTGTGCTGAGATACAGGCTGCTCCAACCTGCTGTAAAATGCTTGATTTCGAGAGTGAGCGAAACTAATGAAAACATTGTTGGGGTAAAACCTAAAGGGAAAGACCTAGCACCAAATCCAATTTGCCATCTGATCTAACTTCTGGAGGCAGTCAAAATGAGCCTTAGAATTCTTCCCTACCTTATTCCTGTGCTGAGATACAGGCTGCTCCAACCTGCTGTAAAATGCTTGATTTCGAGAGTGAGCGAAACTAATGAAAACATTGTTGGGGTAAAACCTAAAGGGAAAGACCTAGTACCAAATCCAATTTGCCATCTGATCTAACTTCTGGAGGCAGTCAAAATGAGCATTTGAATTCTCCCCTACCTTATTCCTGTGCTGAGATACAGGCTGCTCCAACCTGCTGTAAAATGCTTGATTTCGAGAGTGAGCGAAACTAATGAAAACATTGTTGGGGTAAAACCTAAAGGGAAAGACCTAGCACCAAATCCAATTTGCCATCTGATCTAACTTCTGGAGGTAGTCAAAATGAGCCTTAGAATTCTTCCCTACCTTATTCCTGTGCTGAGATACAGGCTGCTCCAACCTGCTGTAAAATGCTTGATTTCGAGAGTGAGCGAAACTAATGAAAACATTGTTGGGGTAAAACCTAAAGGGAAAGACCTAGCACCAAATCCAATTTGCCATCTGATCTAACTTCTGGAGGCAGTCAAAATGAGCCTTAGAATTCTTCCCTACCTTATTCCTGTGCTGAGATACAGGCTGCTCCAACCTGCTGTAAAATGCTTGATTTCGAGAGTGAGCGAAACTAATGAAAACATTGTTGGGGTAAAACCTAAAGGGAAAGACCTAGCACCAAATCCAATTTGCCATCTGATCTAACTTCTGGAGGCAGTCAAAATGATCCTTAGAATTCTTCCCTACCTTATTCCTGTGCTGAGATACAGGCTGCTCCAACCTGCTGTAAAATGCTTGATTTCGAGAGTGAGCGAAACTAATGAAAACATTGTTGGGGTAAAACCTAAAGGGAAAGACCTAGCACCAAATCCAATTTGCCATCTGATCTAACTTCTGGAGGCAGTCAAAATGAGCCTTAGAATTCTTCCCTACCTTATTCCTGTGCTGAGATACAGGCTGCTCCAACCTGCTGTAAAATGCTTGATTTCGAGAGTGAGCGAAACTAATGAAAACATTGTTGGGGTAAAACCTAAAGGGAAAGACCTAGCACCAAATCCAATTTGCCATCTGATCTAACTTCTGGAGGCAGTCAAAATGAGCCTTAGAATTCTTCCCTACCTTATTCCTGTGCTGAGATACAGGCTGCTCCAACCTGCTGTAAAATGCTTGATTTCGAGAGTGAGCGAAACTAATGAAAACATTGTTGGGGTAAAACCTAAAGGGAAAGACCTAGCACCAAATCCAATTTGCC
The DNA here is from genome assembly GCF_026170545.1 of Melanerpes formicivorus. Taxonomy (NCBI): domain Eukaryota; kingdom Metazoa; phylum Chordata; class Aves; order Piciformes; family Picidae; genus Melanerpes; species Melanerpes formicivorus. Next base: position 26,961 of record NW_027143722.1, read on the forward strand.
ATCTGATCTAACTTCTGGAGGCAGTCAAAATGAGCATTTGAATTCTTCCCTACCTTATTCCTGTGCTGAGATACAGGCTGCTCCAACCTGCTGTAAAATGCTTGATTTCGAGAGTGAGCGAAACTAATGAAAACATTGTTGGGGTAAAACCTAAAGGGAAAGACCTAGCACCAAATCCAATTTGCCATCTGATCTAACTTCTGGAGGCAGTCAAAATGATCCTTAGAATTCTTCCCTACCTTATTCCTGTGCTGAGATACAGGCTGCTCCAACCTGCTGTAAAATGCTTGATTTCGAGAGTGAGCGAAACTAATGAAAACATTGTTGGGGTAAAACCTAAAGGGAAAGACCTAGCACCAAATCCAATTTGCCATCTGATCTAACTTCTGGAGGCAGTCAAAATGAGCCTTAGAATTCTTCCCTACCTTATTCCTGTGCTGAGATACAGGCTGCTCCAACCTGCTGTAAAATGCTTGATTTCGAGAGTGAGCGAAACTAATGAAAACATTGTTGGGGTAAAACCTAAAGGGAAAGACCTAGCACCAAATCCAATTTGCCATCTGATCTAACTTCTGGAGGCAGTCAAAATGATCCTTAGAATTCTTCCCTACCTTATTCCTGTGCTGAGATACAGGCTGCTCCAACCTGCTGTAAAATGCTTGATTTCGAGAGTGAGCGAAACTAATGAAAACATTGTTGGGGTAAAACCTAAAGGGAAAGACCTAGCACCAAATCCAATTTGCCATCTGATCTAACTTCTGGAGGCAGTCAAAATGATCCTTAGAATTCTTCCCTACCTTATTCCTGTGCTGAGATACAGGCTGCTCCAACCTGCTGTAAAATGCTTGATTTCGAGAGTGAGCGAAACTAATGAAAACATTGTTGGGGTAAAACCTAAAGGGAAAGACCTAGCACCAAATCCAATTTGCCATCTGATCTAACTTCTGGAGGCAGTCAAAATGAGCCTTAGAATTCTTCCCTACCTTATTCCTGTGCTGAGATACAGGCTGCTCCAACCTGCTGTAAAATGCTTGATTTCGAGAGTGAGCGAAACTAATGAAAACATTGTTGGGGTAAAACCTAAAGGGAAAGACCTAGCACCAAATCCAATTTGCCATCTGATCTAACTTCTGGAGGCAGTCAAAATGAGCCTTAGAATTCTTCCCTACCTTATTCCTGTGCTGAGATACAGGCTGCTCCAACCTGCTGTAAAATGCTTGATTTCGAGAGTGAGCGAAACTAATGAAAACATTGTTGGGGTAAAACCTAAAGGGAAAGACCTAGCACCAAATCCAATTTGCCATCTGATCTAACTTCTGGAGGCAGTCAAAATGAGCCTTAGAATTCTTCCCTACCTTATTCCTGTGCTGAGATACAGGCTGCTCCAACCTGCTGTAAAATGCTTGATTTCGAGAGTGAGCGAAACTAATGAAAACATTGTTGGGGTAAAACCTAAAGGGAAAGACCTAGCACCAAATCCAATTTGCCATCTGATCTAACTTCTGGAGGCAGTCAAAATGAGCCTTAGAATTCTTCCCTACCTTATTCCTGTGCTGAGATACAGGCTGCTCCAACCTGCTGTAAAATGCTTGATTTCGAGAGTGAGCGAAACTAATGAAAACATTGTTGGGGTAAAACCTAAAGGGAAAGACCTAGCACCAAATCCAATTTGCCATCTGATCTAACTTCTGGAGGCAGTCAAAATGAGCCTTAGAATTCTTCCCTACCTTATTCCTGTGCTGAGATACAGGCTGCTCCAACCTGCTGTAAAATGCTTGATTTCGAGAGTGAGCGAAACTAATGAAAACATTGTTGGGGTAAAACCTAAAGGGAAAGACCTAGCACCAAATCCAATTTGCCATCTGATCTAACTTCTGGAGGTAGTCAAAATGAGCCTTAGAATTCTTCCCTACCTTATTCCTGTGCTGAGATACAGGCTGCTCCAACCTGCTGTAAAATGCTTGATTTCGAGAGTGAGCGAAACTAATGAAAACATTGTTGGGGTAAAACCTAAAGGGAAAGACCTAGCACCAAATCCAATTTGCCATATGATCTATCTTCTGGAGGCAGTCAAAATGATCCTTAGAATTCTTCCCTACCTTATTCCTGTGCTGAGATACAGGCTGCTCCAACCTGCTGTAAAATGCTTGATTTCGAGAGTGAGCGAAACTAATGAAAACATTGTTGGGGTAAAACCTAAAGGGAAAGACCTAGCACCAAATCCAATTTGCCATCTGATCTAACTTTTGGAGGCAGTCAAAATGAGCCTTAGAATTCTTCCCTACCTTATTCCTGTGCTGAGATACAGGCTGCTCCAACCTGCTGTAAAATGCTTGATTTCGAGAGTGAGCGAAACTAATGAAAACATTGTTGGGGTAAAACCTAAAGGGAAAGACCTAGCACTAAATCCAATTTGCCATCTGATCTAACTTCTGGAGGCAGTCAAAATGAGCATTTGAATTCTTCCCTACCTTATTCCTGTGCTGAGATACAGGCTGCTCCAACCTGCTGTAAAATGCTTGATTTCGAGAGTGAGCGAAACTAATGAAAACATTGTTGGGGTAAAACCTAAAGGGAAAGACCTAGCACCAAATCCAATTTGCCATCTGATCTAACTTCTGGAGGCAGTCAAAATGATCCTTAGAATTCTTCCCTACCTTATTCCTGTGCTGAGATACAGGCTGCTCCAACCTGCTGTAAAATGCTTGATTTCGAGAGTGAGCGAAACTAATGAAAACATTGTTGGGGTAAAACCTAAAGGGAAAGACCTAGCACCAAATCCAATTTGCCATCTGATCTAACTTCTGGAGGCAGTCAAAATGAGCCTTAGAATTCTTCCCTACCTTATTCCTGTGCTGAGATACAGGCTGCTCCAACCTGCTGTAAAATGCTTGATTTCGAGAGTGAGCGAAACTAATGAAAACATTGTTGGGGTAAAACCTAAAGGGAAAGACCTAGCACCAAATCCAATTTGCCATCTGATCTAACTTCTGGAGGCAGTCAAAATGAGCCTTAGAATTCTTCCCTACCTTATTCCTGTGCTGAGATACAGGCTGCTCCAACCTGCTGTAAAATGCTTGATTTCGAGAGTGAGCGAAACTAATGAAAACATTGTTGGGGTAAAACCTAAAGGGAAAGACCTAGCACCAAATCCAATTTGCCATCTGATCTAACTTCTGGAGGCAGTCAAAATGAGCCTTAGAATTCTTCCCTACCTTATTCCTGTGCTGAGATACAGGCTGCTCCAACCTGCTGTAAAATGCTTGATTTCGAGAGTGAGCGAAACTAATGAAAACATTGTTGGGGTAAAACCTAAAGGGAAAGACCTAGCACCAAATCCAATTTGCCATCTGATCTAACTTCTGGAGGCAGTCAAAATGAGCCTTAGAATTCTTCCCTACCTTATTCCTGTGCTGAGATACAGGCTGCTCCAACCTGCTGTAAAATGCTTGATTTCGAGAGTGAGCGAAACTAATGAAAACATTGTTGGGGTAAAACCTAAAGGGAAAGACCTAGCACCAAATCCAATTTGCCATCTGATCTAACTTCTGGAGGCAGTCAAAATGAGCCTTAGAATTCTTCCCTACCTTATTCCTGTGCTGAGATACAGGCTGCTCCAACCTGCTGTAAAATGCTTGATTTCGAGAGTGAGCGAAACTAATGAAAACATTGTTGGGGTAAAACCTAAAGGGAAAGACCTAGCACCAAATCCAATTTGCCATCTGATCTAACTTCTGGAGGCAGTCAAAATGAGCCTTAGAATTCTTCCCTACCTTATTCCTGTGCTGAGATACAGGCTGCTCCAACCTGCTGTAAAATGCTTGATTTCGAGAGTGAGCGAAACTAATGAAAACATTGTTGGGGTAAAACCTAAAGGGAAAGACCTAGCACCAAATCCAATTTGCCGTCTGATCTAACTTCTGGAGGCAGTCAAAATGAGCCTTAGAATTCTTCCCTACCTTATTCCTGTGCTGAGATACAGGCTGCTCCAACCTGCTGTAAAATGCTTGATTTCGAGAGTGAGCGAAACTAATGAAAACATTGTTGGGGTAAAACCTAAAGGGAAAGACCTAGCACCAAATCCAATTTGCCATCTGATCTAACTTCTGGAGGTAGTCAAAATGATCCTTAGAATTCTTCCCTACCTTATTCCTGTGCTGAGATACAGGCTGCTCCAACCTGCTGTAAAATGCTTGATTTCGAGAGTGAGCGAAACTAATGAAAACATTGTTGGGGTAAAACCTAAAGGGAAAGACCTAGCACCAAATCCAATTTGCCATATGATCTATCTTCTGGAGGCAGTCAAAATGATCCTTAGAATTCTTCCCTACCTTATTCCTGTGCTGAGATACAGGCTGCTCCAACCTGCTGTAAAATGCTTGATTTCGAGAGTGAGCGAAACTAATGAAAACATTGTTGGGGTAAAACCTAAAGGGAAAGACCTAGCACCAAATCCAATTTGCCATCTGATCTAACTTTTGGAGGCAGTCAAAATGAGCCTTAGAATTCTTCCCTACCTTATTCCTGTGCTGAGATACAGGCTGCTCCAACCTGCTGTAAAATGCTTGATTTCGAGAGTGAGCGAAACTAATGAAAACATTGTTGGGGTAAAACCTAAAGGGAAAGACCTAGCACTAAATCCAATTTGCCATCTGATCTAACTTCTGGAGGCAGTCAAAATGAGCATTTGAATTCTTCCCTACCTTATTCCTGTGCTGAGATACAGGCTGCTCCAACCTGCTGTAAAATGCTTGATTTCGAGAGTGAGCGAAACTAATGAAAACATTGTTGGGGTAAAACCTAAAGGGAAAGACCTAGCACCAAATCCAATTTGCCATCTGATCTAACTTCTGGAGGCAGTCAAAATGATCCTTAGAATTCTTCCCTACCTTATTCCTGTGCTGAGATACAGGCTGCTCCAACCTGCTGTAAAATGCTTGATTTCGAGAGTGAGCGAAACTAATGAAAACATTGTTGGGGTAAAACCTAAAGGGAAAGACCTAGCACTAAATCCAATTTGCCATCTGATCTAACTTCTGGAGGCAGTCAAAATGAGCCTTAGAATTCTTCCCTACCTTATTCCTGTGCTGAGATACAGGCTGCTCCAACCTGCTGTAAAATGCTTGATTTCGAGAGTGAGCGAAACTAATGAAAACATTGTTGGGGTAAAACCTAAAGGGAAAGACCTAGCACCAAATCCAATTTGCCATCTGATCTAACTTCTGGAGGCAGTCAAAATGAGCCTTAGAATTCTTCCCTACCTTATTCCTGTGCTGAGATACAGGCTGCTCCAACCTGCTGTAAAATGCTTGATTTCGAGAGTGAGCGAAACTAATGAAAACATTGTTGGGGTAAAACCTAAAGGGAAAGACCTAGCACCAAATCCAATTTGCCATCTGATCTAACTTCTGGAGGCAGTCAAAATGAGCCTTAGAATTCTTCCCTACCTTATTCCTGTGCTGAGATACAGGCTGCTCCAACCTGCCGTAAAATGCTTGATTTCGAGAGTGAGCGAAACTAATGAAAACATTGTTGGGGTAAAACCTAAAGGGAAAGACCTAGCACCAAATCCAATTTGCCATCTGATCTAACTTCTGGAGGCAGTCAAAATGAGCCTTAGAATTCTTCCCTACCTTATTCCTGTGCTGAGATACAGGCTGCTCCAACCTGCTGTAAAATGCTTGATTTCGAGAGTGAGCGAAACTAATGAAAACATTGTTGGGGTAAAACCTAAAGGGAAAGACCTAGCACCAAATCCAATTTGCCATCTGATCTAACTTCTGGAGGCAGTCAAAATGATCCTTAGAATTCTTCCCTACCTTATTCCTGTGCTGAGATACAGGCTGCTCCAACCTGCTGTAAAATGCTTGATTTCGAGAGTGAGCGAAACTAATGAAAACATTGTTGGGGTAAAACCTAAAGGGAAAGACCTAGCACCAAATCCAATTTGCCATCTGATCTAACTTCTGGAGGCAGTCAAAATGAGCCTTAGAATTCTTCCCTACCTTATTCCTGTGCTGAGATACAGGCTGCTCCAACCTGCTGTAAAATGCTTGATTTCGAGAGTGAGCGAAACTAATGAAAACATTGTTGGGGTAAAACCTAAAGGGAAAGACCTAGCACCAAATCCAATTTGCCATCTGATCTAACTTCTGGAGGCAGTCAAAATGAGCCTTAGAATTCTTCCCTACCTTATTCCTGTGCTGAGATACAGGCTGCTCCAACCTGCTGTAAAATGCTTGATTTCGAGAGTGAGCGAAACTAATGAAAACATTGTTGGGGTAAAACCTAAAGGGAAAGACCTAGCACCAAATCCAATTTGCCATCTGATCTAACTTCTGGAGGCAGTCAAAATGAGCCTTAGAATTCTTCCCTACCTTATTCCTGTGCTGAGATACAGGCTGCTCCAACCTGCTGTAAAATGCTTGATTTCGAGAGTGAGCGAAACTAATGAAAACATTGTTGGGGTAAAACCTAAAGGGAAAGACCTAGCACCAAATCCAATTTGCCATCTGATCTAACTTCTGGAGGCAGTCAAAATGATCCTTAGAATTCTTCCCTACCTTATTCCTGTGCTGAGATACAGGCTGCTCCAACCTGCTGTAAAATGCTTGATTTCGAGAGTGAGCGAAACTAATGAAAACATTGTTGGGGTAAAACCTAAAGGGAAAGACCTAGCACCAAATCCAATTTGCCATCTGATCTAACTTCTGGAGGCAGTCAAAATGATCCTTAGAATTCTTCCCTACCTTATTCCTGTGCTGAGATACAGGCTGCTCCAACCTGCTGTAAAATGCTTGATTTCGAGAGTGAGCGAAACTAATGAAAACATTGTTGGGGTAAAACCTAAAGGGAAAGACCTAGCACCAAATCCAATTTGCCATCTGATCTAACTTCTGGAGGCAGTCAAAATGAGCCTTAGAATTCTTCCCTACCTTATTCCTGTGCTGAGATACAGGCTGCTCCAACCTGCTGTAAAATGCTTGATTTCGAGAGTGAGCGAAACTAATGAAAACATTGTTGGGGTAAAACCTAAAGGGAAAGACCTAGCACCAAATCCAATTTGCCATCTGATCTAACTTCTGGAGGTAGTCAAAATGAGCATTTGAATTCTTCCCTACCTTATTCCTGTGCTGAGATACAGGCTGCTCCAACCTGCTGTAAAATGCTTGATTTCGAGAGTGAGCGAAACTAATGAAAACATTGTTGGGGTAAAACCTAAAGGGAAAGACCTAGCACCAAATCCAATTTGCCATCTGATCTAACTTCTGGAGGCAGTCAAAATGATCCTTAGAATTCTTCCCTACCTTATTCCTGTGCTGAGATACAGGCTGCTCCAACCTGCTGTAAAATGCTTGATTTCGAGAGTGAGCGAAACTAATGAAAACATTGTTGGGGTAAAACCTAAAGGGAAAGACCTAGCACCAAATCCAATTTGCCATCTGATCTAACTTCTGGAGGCAGTCAAAATGAGCATTTGAATTCTTCCCTACCTTATTCCTGTGCTGAGATACAGGCTGCTCCAACCTGCTGTAAAATGCTTGATTTCGAGAGTGAGCGAAACTAATGAAAACATTGTTGGGGTAAAACCTAAAGGGAAAGACCTAGCACCAAATCCAATTTGCCATCTGATCTAACTTCTGGAGGCAGTCAAAATGATCCTTAGAATTCTTCCCTACCTTATTCCTGTGCTGAGATACAGGCTGCTCCAACCTGCTGTAAAATGCTTGATTTCGAGAGTGAGCGAAACTAATGAAAACATTGTTGGGGTAAAACCTAAAGGGAAAGACCTAGCACCAAATCCAATTTGCCATCTGATCTAACTTCTGGAGGCAGTCAAAATGAGCCTTAGAATTCTTCCCTACCTTATTCCTGTGCTGAGATACAGGCTGCTCCAACCTGCTGTAAAATGCTTGATTTCGAGAGTGAGCGAAACTAATGAAAACATTGTTGGGGTAAAACCTAAAGGGAAAGACCTAGCACCAAATCCAATTTGCCATCTGATCTAACTTCTGGAGGCAGTCAAAATGAGCCTTAGAATTCTTCCCTACCTTATTCCTGTGCTGAGATACAGGCTGCTCCAACCTGCCGTAAAATGCTTGATTTCGAGAGTGAGCGAAACTAATGAAAACATTGTTGGGGTAAAACCTAAAGGGAAAGACCTAGCACCAAATCCAATTTGCCATCTGATCTAACTTCTGGAGGCAGTCAAAATGAGCCTTAGAATTCTTCCCTACCTTATTCCTGTGCTGAGATACAGGCTGCTCCAACCTGCTGTAAAATGCTTGATTTCGAGAGTGAGCGAAACTAATGAAAACATTGTTGGGGTAAAACCTAAAGGGAAAGACCTAGCACCAAATCCAATTTGCCATCTGATCTAACTTCTGGAGGCAGTCAAAATGATCCTTAGAATTCTTCCCTACCTTATTCCTGTGCTGAGATACAGGCTGCTCCAACCTGCTGTAAAATGCTTGATTTCGAGAGTGAGCGAAACTAATGAAAACATTGTTGGGGTAAAACCTAAAGGGAAAGACCTAGCACCAAATCCAATTTGCCATCTGATCTAACTTCTGGAGGCAGTCAAAATGAGCATTTGAATTCTTCCCTACCTTATTCCTGTGCTGAGATACAGGCTGCTCCAACCTGCTGTAAAATGCTTGATTTCGAGAGTGAGCGAAACTAATGAAAACATTGTTGGGGTAAAACCTAAAGGGAAAGACCTAGCACCAAATCCAATTTGCCATCTGATCTAACTTCTGGAGGCAGTCAAAATGATCCTTAGAATTCTTCCCTACCTTATTCCTGTGCTGAGATACAGGCTGCTCCAACCTGCTGTAAAATGCTTGATTTCGAGAGTGAGCGAAACTAATGAAAACATTGTTGGGGTAAAACCTAAAGGGAAAGACCTAGCACCAAATCCAATTTGCCATCTGATCTAACTTCTGGAGGCAGTCAAAATGATCCTTAGAATTCTTCCCTACCTTATTCCTGTGCTGAGATACAGGCTGCTCCAACCTGCTGTAAAATGCTTGATTTCGAGAGTGAGCGAAACTAATGAAAACATTGTTGGGGTAAAACCTAAAGGGAAAGACCTAGCACCAAATCCAATTTGCCATCTGATCTAACTTCTGGAGGCAGTCAAAATGAGCCTTAGAATTCTTCCCTACCTTATTCCTGTGCTGAGATACAGGCTGCTCCAACCTGCTGTAAAATGCTTGATTTCGAGAGTGAGCGAAACTAATGAAAACATTGTTGGGGTAAAACCTAAAGGGAAAGACCTAGCACCAAATCCAATTTGCCATCTGATCTAACTTCTGGAGGCAGTCAAAATGATCCTTAGAATTCTTCCCTACCTTATTCCTGTGCTGAGATACAGGCTGCTCCAACCTGCTGTAAAATGCTTGATTTCGAGAGTGAGCGAAACTAATGAAAACATTGTTGGGGTAAAACCTAAAGGGAAAGACCTAGCACCAAATCCAATTTGCCATCTGATCTAACTTCTGGAGGCAGTCAAAATGAGCCTTAGAATTCTTCCCTACCTTATTCCTGTGCTGAGATACAGGCTGCTCCAACCTGCTGTAAAATGCTTGATTTCGAGAGTGAGCGAAACTAATGAAAACATTGTTGGGGTAAAACCTAAAGGGAAAGACCTAGCACCAAATCCAATTTGCCATCTGATCTAACTTCTGGAGGCAGTCAAAATGATCCTTAGAATTCTTCCCTACCTTATTCCTGTGCTGAGATACAGGCTGCTCCAACCTGCTGTAAAATGCTTGATTTCGAGAGTGAGCGAAACTAATGAAAACATTGTTGGGGTAAAACCTAAAGGGAAAGACCTAGCACCAAATCCAATTTGCCCATCTGATCTAACTTCTGGAGGCAGTCAAAATGAGCCTTAGAATTCTTCCCTACCTTATTCCTGTGCTGAGATACAGGCTGCTCCAACCTTGCTGTAAAATGCTTGATTTCGAGAGTGAGCGAAACTAATGAAAACATTGTTGGGGTAAAACCTAAAGGGAAAGACCTAGCACCAAATCCAATTTGCCATCTGATCTAACTTCTGGAGGCAGTCAAAATGAGCCTTAGAATTCTTCCCTACCTTATTCCTGTGCTGAGATACAGGCTGCTCCAACCTGCTGTAAAATGCTTGATTTCGAGAGTGAGCGAAACTAATGAAAACATTGTTGGGGTAAAACCTAAAGGGAAAGACCTAGTACCAAATCCAATTTGCCATCTGATCTAACTTCTGGAGGCAGTCAAAATGAGCATTTGAATTCTTCCCTACCTTATTCCTGTGCTGAGATACAGGCTGCTCCAACCTGCTGTAAAATGCTTGATTTCGAGAGTGAGCGAAACTAATGAAAACATTGTTGGGGTAAAACCTAAAGGGAAAGACCTAGCACCAAATCCAATTTGCCATCTGATCTAACTTCTGGAGGTAGTCAAAATGAGCATTTGAATTCTTCCCTACCTTATTCCTGTGCTGAGATACAGGCTGCTCCAACCTGCTGTAAAATGCTTGATTTCGAGATGTGAGCGAAACTAATGAAAACATTGTTGGGGTAAAACCTAAAGGGAAAGACCTAGCACCAAATCCAATTTGCCATCTGATCTAACTTCTGGAGGCAGTCAAAATGATCCTTAGAATTCTTCCCTACCTTATTCCTGTGCTGAGATACAGGCTGCTCCAACCTGCTGTAAAATGCTTGATTTCGAGAGTGAGCGAAACTAATGAAAACATTGTTGGGGTAAAACCTAAAGGGAAAGACCTAGCACCAAATCCAATTTGCCATCTGATCTAACTTCTGGAGGCAGTCAAAATGAGCATTTGAATTCTTCCCTACCTTATTCCTGTGCTGAGATACAGGCTGCTCCAACCTGCTGTAAAATGCTTGATTTCGAGAGTGAGCGAAACTAATGAAAACATTGTTGGGGTAAAACCTAAAGGGAAAGACCTAGCACCAAATCCAATTTGCCCATCTGATCTAACTTCTGGAGGCAGTCAAAATGATCCTTAGAATTCTTCCCTACCTTATTCCTGTGCTGAGATACAGGCTGCTCCAACCTGCTGTAAAATGCTTGATTTCGAGAGTGAGCGAAACTAATGAAAACATTGTTGGGGTAAAACCTAAAGGGAAAGACCTAGCACCAAATCCAATTTGCCATCTGATCTAACTTCTGGAGGCAGTCAAAATGAGCATTTGAATTCTTCCCTACCTTATTCCTGTGCTGAGATACAGGCTGCTCCAACCTGCTGTAAAATGCTTGATTTCGAGAGTGAGCGAAACTAATGAAAACATTGTTGGGGTAAAACCTAAAGGGAAAGACCTAGCACCAAATCCAATTTGCCATCTGATCTAACTTCTGGAGGCAGTCAAAATGATCCTTAGAATTCTTCCCTACCTTATTCCTGTGCTGAGATACAGGCTGCTCCAACCTGCTGTAAAATGCTTGATTTCGAGAGTGAGCGAAACTAATGAAAACATTGTTGGGGTAAAACCTAAAGGGAAAGACCTAGCACCCAAATCCAATTTGCCATCTGATCTAACTTCTGGAGGCAGTCAAAATGAGCCTTAGAATTCTTCCCTACCTTATTCCTGTGCTGAGATACAGGCTGCTCCAACCTGCTGTAAAATGCTTGATTTCGAGAGTGAGCGAAACTAATGAAAACATTGTTGGGGTAAAACCCTAAAGGGAAAGACCTAGCACCAAATCCAATTTGCCATCTGATCTAACTTCTGGAGGCAGTCAAAATGATCCTTAGAATTCTTCCCTACCTTATTCCTGTGCTGAGATACAGGCTGCTCCAACCTGCTGTAAAATGCTTGATTTCGAGAGTGAGCGAAACTAATGAAAACATTGTTGGGGTAAAACCTAAAGGGAAAGACCTAGCACCAAATCCAATTTGCCATCTGATCTAACTTCTGGAGGCAGTCAAAATGAGCCTTAGAATTCTTCCCTACCTTATTCCTGTGCTGAGATACAGGCTGCTCCAACCTGCTGTAAAATGCTTGATTTCGAGAGTGAGCGAAACTAATGAAAACATTGTTGGGGTAAAACCTAAAGGGAAAGACCTAGCACCAAATCCAATTTGCCATCTGATCTAACTTCTGGAGGCAGTCAAAATGATCCTTAGAATTCTTCCCTACCTTATTCCTGTGCTGAGATACAGGCTGCTCCAACCTGCTGTAAAATGCTTGATTTCGAGAGTGAGCGAAACTAATGCAAACATTGTTGGGGTAAAACCTAAAGGGAAAGACCTAGCACCAAATCCAATTTGCCATCTGATCTAACTTCTGGAGGTAGTCAAAATGAGCCTTAGAATTCTTCCCTACCTTATTCCTGTGCTGAGATACAGGCTGCTCCAACCTGCTGTAAAATGCTTGATTTCGAGAGTGAGCGAAACTAATGAAAACATTGTTGGGGTAAAACCTAAAGGGAAAGACCTAGCACCAAATCCAATTTGCCATCTGATCTAACTTCTGGAGGCAGTCAAAATGAGCATTTGAATTCTTCCCTACCTTATTCCTGTGCTGAGATACAGGCTGCTCCAACCTGCTGTAAAATGCTTGATTTCGAGAGTGAGCGAAACTAATGAAAGCATTGTTGGGGTAAAACCTAAAGGGAAAGACCTAGCACCAAATCCAATTTGCCATCTGATCTAACTTCTGGAGGGCAGTCAAAATGATCCTTAGAATTCTTCCCTACCTTATTCCTGTGCTGAGATACAGGCTGCTCCAACCTGCTGTAAAATGCTTGATTTCGAGAGTGAGCGAAACTAATGAAAACATTGTTGGGGTAAAACCTAAAGGGAAAGACCTAGCACCAAATCCAATTTGCCATCTGATCTAACTTCTGGAGGCAGTCAAAATGAGCCTTAGAATTCTTCCCTACCTTATTCCTGTGCTGAGATACAGGCTGCTCCAACCTGCTGTAAAATGCTTGATTTCGAGAGTGAGCGAAACTAATGAAAACATTGTTGGGGTAAAACCTAAAGGGAAAGACCTAGCACCAAATCCAATTTGCCATCTGATCTAACTTCTGGAGGCAGTCAAAATGATCCTTAGAATTCTTCCCTACCTTATTCCTGTGCTGAGATACAGGCTGCTCCAACCTGCTGTAAAATGCTTGATTTCGAGAGTGAGTGAAACTAATGAAAACATTGTTGGGGTAAAACCTAAAGGGAAAGACCTAGCACCAAATCCAATTTGCCATCTGATCTAACTTCTGGAGGCAGTCAAAAATGAGCCTTAGAATTCTTCCCTACCTTATTCCTGTGCTGAGATACAGGCTGCTCCAACCTGCTGTAAAATGCTTGATTTCGAGAGTGAGCGAAACTAATGAAAACATTGTTGGGGTAAAACCTAAAGGGAAAGACCTAGCACCAAATCCAATTTGCCATCTGATCTAACTTCTGGAGGCAGTCAAAATGATCCTTAGAATTCTTCCCTACCTTATTCCTGTGCTGAGATACAGGCTGCTCCAACCTGCTGTAAAATTGCTTGATTTCGAGAGTGAGTGAAACTAATGAAAACATTGTTGGGGTAAAACCTAAAGGGAAAGACCTAGCACCAAATCCAATTTGCCATCTGATCTAACTTCTGGAGGCAGTCAAAATGAGCCTTAGAATTCTTCCCTACCTTATTCCTGTGCTGAGATACAGGCTGCTCCAACCTGCTGTAAAATGCTTGATTTCGAGAGTGAGCGAAACTAATGAAAACATTGTTGGGGTAAAACCTAAAGGGAAAGACCTAGCACCAAATCCAATTTGCCATCTGATCTAACTTCTGGAGGCAGTCAAAATGATCCTTAGAATTCTTCCCTACCTTATTCCTGTGCTGAGATACAGGCTGCTCCAACCTGCTGTAAAATGCTTGATTTCGAGAGTGAGCGAAACTAATGAAAACATTGTTGGGGTAAAACCTAAAGGGAAAGACCTAGCACCAAATCCAATTTGCCATCTGATCTAACTTCTGGAGGCAGTCAAAATGATCCTTAGAATTCTTCCCTACCTTATTCCTGTGCTGAGATACAGGCTGCTCCAACCTGCTGTAAAATGCTTGATTTCGAGAGTGAGTGAAACTAATGAAAACATTGTTGGGGTAAAACCTAAAGGGAAAGACCTAGCACCAAATCCAATTTGCCATCTGATCTAACTTCTGGAGGCAGTCAAAATGAGCCTTAGAATTCTTCCCTACCTTATTCCTGTGCTGAGATACAGGCTGCTCCAACCTGCTGTAAAATGCTTGATTTCGAGAGTGAGCGAAACTAATGAAAACATTGTTGGGGTAAAACCTAAAGGGAAAGACCTAGCACCAAATCCAATTTGCCATCTGATCTAACTTCTGGAGGCAGTCAAAATGATCCTTAGAATTCTTCCCTACCTTATTCCTGTGCTGAGATACAGGCTGCTCCAACCTGCTGTAAAATGCTTGATTTCGAGAGTGAGCGAAACTAATGAAAACATTGTTGGGGTAAAACCTAAAGGGAAAGACCTAGCACCAAATCCAATTTGCCATCTGATCTAACTTCTGGAGGCAGTCAAAATGAGCATTTGAATTCTTCCCTACCTTATTCCTGTGCTGAGATACAGGCTGCTCCAACCCTGCTGTAAAATGCTTGATTTCGAGAGTGAGCGAAACTAATGAAAACATTGTTGGGGTAAAACCTAAAGGGAAAGACCTAGCACCAAATCCAATTTGCCATCTGATCTAACTTCTGGAGGCAGTCAAAATGAGCCTTAGAATTCTTCCCTACCTTATTCCTGTGCTGAGATACAGGCTGCTCCAACCTGCTGTAAAATGCTTGATTTCGAGAGTGAGCGAAACTAATGAAAACATTGTTGGGGTAAAACCTAAAGGGAAAGACCTAGCACCAAATCCAATTTGCCATCTGATCTAACTTCTGGAGGTAGTCAAAATGAGCCTTAGAATTCTTCCCTACCTTATTCCTGTGCTGAGATACAGGCTGCTCCAACCTGCTGTAAAATGCTTGATTTCGAGAGTGAGCGAAACTAATGAAAACATTGTTGGGGTAAAACCTAAAGGGAAAGACCTAGCACCAAATCCAATTTGCCATCTGATCTAACTTCTGGAGGCAGTCAAAATGAGCCTTAGAATTCTTCCCTACCTTATTCCTGTGCTGAGATACAGGCTGCTCCAACCTGCTGTAAAATGCTTGATTTCGAGAGTGAGCGAAACTAATGAAAACATTGTTGGGGTAAAACCTAAAGGGAAAGACCTAGCACCAAATCCAATTTGCCATCTGATCTAACTTCTGGAGGCAGTCAAAATGAGCATTTGAATTCTTCCCTACCTTATTCCTGTGCTGAGATACAGGCTGCTCCAACCTGCTGTAAAATGCTTGATTTCGAGAGTGAGCGAAACTAATGAAAACATTGTTGGGGTAAAACCTAAAGGGAAAGACCTAGCACCAAATCCAATTTGCCATCTGATCTAACTTCTGGAGGCAGTCAAAATGAGCCTTAGAATTCTTCCCTACCTTATTCCTGTGCTGAGATACAGGCTGCTCCAACCTGCTGTAAAATGCTTGATTTCGAGAGTGAGCGAAACTAATGAAAACATTGTTGGGGTAAAACCTAAAGGGAAAGACCTAGCACCAAATCCAATTTGCCATCTGATCTAACTTCTGGAGGCAGTCAAAATGAGCCTTAGAATTCTTCCCTACCTTATTCCTGTGCTGAGATACAGGCTGCTCCAACCTGCTGTAAAATGCTTGATTTCGAGAGTGAGCGAAACTAATGAAAACATTGTTGGGGTAAAACCTAAAGGGAAAGACCTAGCACCAAATCCAATTTGCCATCTGATCTAACTTCTGGAGGCAGTCAAAATGATCCTTAGAATTCTTCCCTACCTTATTCCTGTGCTGAGATACAGGCTGCTCCAACCTGCTGTAAAATGCTTGATTTCGAGAGTGAGTGAAACTAATGAAAACATTGTTGGGGTAAAACCTAAAGGGAAAGACCTAGCACCAAATCCAATTTGCCATCTGATCTAACTTCTGGAGGCAGTCAAAATGAGCCTTAGAATTCTTCCCTACCTTATTCCTGTGCTGAGATACAGGCTGCTCCAACCTGCTGTAAAATGCTTGATTTCGAGAGTGAGCGAAACTAATGAAAACATTGTTGGGGTAAAACCTAAAGGGAAAGACCTAGCACCAAATCCAATTTGCCATCTGATCTAACTTCTGGAGGCAGTCAAAATGATCCTTAGAATTCTTCCCTACCTTATTCCTGTGCTGAGATACAGGCTGCTCCAACCTGCTGTAAAATGCTTGATTTCGAGAGTGAGTGAAACTAATGAAAACATTGTTGGGGTAAAACCTAAAGGGAAAGACCTAGCACCAAATCCAATTTGCCATCTGATCTAACTTCTGGAGGCAGTCAAAATGAGCCCTTAGAATTCTTCCCTACCTTATTCCTGTGCTGAGATACAGGCTGCTCCAACCTGCTGTAAAATGCTTGATTTCGAGAGTGAGCGAAACTAATGAAAACATTGTTGGGGTAAAACCTAAAGGGAAAGACCTAGCACCAAATCCAATTTGCCATCTGATCTAACTTCTGGAGGCAGTCAAAATGATCCTTAGAATTCTTCCCTACCTTATTCCTGTGCTGAGATACAGGCTGCTCCAACCTGCTGTAAAATGCTTGATTTCGAGAGTGAGCGAAACTAATGAAAACATTGTTGGGGTAAAACCTAAAGGGAAAGACCTAGCACCAAATCCAATTTGCCATCTGATCTAACTTCTGGAGGCAGTCAAAATGAGCATTTGAATTCTTCCCTACCTTATTCCTGTGCTGAGATACAGGCTGCTCCAACCTGCTGTAAAATGCTTGATTTCGAGAGTGAGCGAAACTAATGAAAACATTGTTGGGGTAAAACCTAAAGGGAAAGACCTAGCACCAAATCCAATTTGCCATCTGATCTAACTTCTGGAGGCAGTCAAAATGAAGCCTTAGAATTCTTCCCTACCTTATTCCTGTGCTGAGATACAGGCTGCTCCAACCTGCTGTAAAATGCTTGATTTCGAGAGTGAGCGAAACTAATGAAAACATTGTTGGGGTAAAACCTAAAGGGAAAGACCTAGCACCAAATCCAATTTGCCATCTGATCTAACTTCTGGAGGGTAGTCAAAATGAGCCTTAGAATTCTTCCCTACCTTATTCCTGTGCTGAGATACAGGCTGCTCCAACCTGCTGTAAAATGCTTGATTTCGAGAGTGAGCGAAACTAATGAAAACATTGTTGGGGTAAAACCTAAAGGGAAAGACCTAGCACCAAATCCAATTTGCCATCTGATCTAACTTCTGGAGGCAGTCAAAATGAGCCTTAGAATTCTTCCCTACCTTATTCCTGTGCTGAGATACAGGCTGCTCCAACCTGCTGTAAAATGCTTGATTTCGAGAGTGAGCGAAACTAATGAAAACATTGTTGGGGTAAAACCTAAAGGGAAAGACCTAGCACCAAATCCAATTTGCCATCTGATCTAACTTCTGGAGGCAGTCAAAATGAGCATTTGAATTCTTCCCTACCTTATTCCTGTGCTGAGATACAGGCTGCTCCAACCTGCTGTAAAATGCTTGATTTCGAGAGTGAGCGAAACTAATGAAAACATTGTTGGGGTAAAACCTAAAGGGAAAGACCTAGCACCAAATCCAATTTGCCATCTGATCTAACTTCTGGAGGCAGTCAAAATGAGCCTTAGAATTCTTCCCTACCTTATTCCTGTGCTGAGATACAGGCTGCTCCAACCTGCTGTAAAATGCTTGATTTCGAGAGTGAGCGAAACTAATGAAAACATTGTTGGGGTAAAACCTAAAGGGAAAGACCTAGCACCAAATCCAATTTGCCATCTGATCTAACTTCTGGAGGCAGTCAAAATGAGCCTTAGAATTCTTCCCTACCTTATTCCTGTGCTGAGATACAGGCTGCTCCAACCTGCTGTAAAATGCTTGATTTCGAGAGTGAGCGAAACTAATGAAAAACATTGTTGGGGTAAAACCTAAAGGGAAAGACCTAGCACCAAATCCAATTTGCCATCTGATCTAACTTCTGGAGGCAGTCAAAATGAGCCTTAGAATTCTTCCCTACCTTATTCCTGTGCTGAGATACAGGCTGCTCCAACCTGCTGTAAAATGCTTGATTTCGAGAGTGAGCGAAACTAATGAAAACATTGTTGGGGTAAAACCCTAAAGGGAAAGACCTAGCACCAAATCCCAATTTGCCATCTGATCTAACTTCTGGAGGCAGTCAAAATGAGCCTTAGAATTCTTCCCTACCTTATTCCTGTGCTGAGATACAGGCTGCTCCAACCTGCTGTAAAATGCTTGATTTCGAGAGTGAGCGAAACTAATGAAAACATTGTTGGGGTAAAACCTAAAGGGGAAAGACCTAGCACCAAATCCAATTTGCCATCTGATCTAACTTCTGGAGGCAGTCAAAATGAGCCTTAGAATTCTTCCCTACCTTATTCCTGTGCTGAGATACAGGCTGCTCCAACCTGCTGTAAAATGCTTGATTTCGAGAGTGAGCGAAACTAATGAAAACATTGTTGGGGGTAAAACCTAAAGGGAAAGACCTAGCACCAAATCCAATTTGCCATTCTGATCTAACTTCTGGAGGCAGTCAAAATGATCCTTAGAATTCTTCCCTACCTTATTCCTGTGCTGAGATACAGGCTGCTCCAACCTGCTGTAAAATGCTTGATTTCGAGAGTGAGCGAAACTAATGAAAACATTGTTGGGGTAAAACCTAAAGGGAAAGACCTAGCACCAAATCCAATTTGCCATCTGATCTAACTTCTGGAGGTAGTCAAAATGAGCCTTAGAATTCTTCCCTACCTTATTCCTGTGCTGAGATACAGGCTGCTCCAACCTGCTGTAAAATGCTTGATTTCGAGAGTGAGCGAAACTAATGAAAACATTGTTGGGGTAAAACCTAAAGGGAAAGACCTAGCACCAAATCCAATTTGCCATCTGATCTAACTTCTGGAGGCAGTCAAAAATGAGCATTTGAATTCTTCCCTACCTTATTCCTGTGCTGAGATACAGGCTGCTCCAACCTGGTGTAAAATGCTTGATTTCGAGAGTGAGCGAAACTAATGAAAACATTGTTGGGGTAAAACCTAAAGGGAAAGACCTAGCACCAAATCCAATTTGCCATCTGATCTAACTTCTGGAGGCAGTCAAAATGATCCTTAGAATTCTTCCCTACCTTATTCCTGTGCTGAGATACAGGCTGCTCCAACCTGCTGTAAAATGCTTGATTTCGAGAGTGAGCGAAACTAATGAAAACATTGTTGGGGTAAAACCTAAAGGGAAAGACCTAGCACCAAATCCAATTTTGCCATCTGATCTAACTTCTGGAGGCAGTCAAAATGAGCCTTAGAATTCTTCCCTACCTTATTCCTGTGCTGAGATACAGGCTGCTCCAACCTGCTGTAAAATGCTTGATTTCGAGAGTGAGCGAAACTAATGAAAACATTGTTGGGGTAAAACCTAAAGGGAAAGACCTAGCACCAAATCCAATTTGCCATCTGATCTAACTTCTGGAGGCAGTCAAAATGAGCCTTAGAATTCTTCCCTACCTTATTCCTGTGCTGAGATACAGGCTGCTCCAACCTGCTGTAAAATGCTTGATTTCGAGAGTGAGCGAAACTAATGAAAACATTGTTGGGGTAAAACCCTAAAGGGAAAGACCTAGCACCAAATCCAATTTGCCATCTGATCTAACTTCTGGAGGCAGTCAAAATGAGCCTTAGAATTCTTCCCTACCTTATTCCTGTGCTGAGATACAGGCTGCTCCAACCTGCTGTAAAATGCTTGATTTCGAGAGTGAGCGAAACTAATGAAAACATTGTTGGGGGTAAAACCTAAAGGGAAAGACCTAGCACCAAATCCAATTTGCCATCTGATCTAACTTCTGGAGGCAGTCAAAATGAGCCTTAGAATTCTTCCCTACCTTATTCCTGTGCTGAGATACAGGCTGCTCCAACCTGCTGTAAAATGCTTGATTTCGAGAGTGAGCGAAACTAATGAAAACATTGTTGGGGTAAAACCTAAAGGGAAAGACCTAGCACCAAATCCAATTTGCCATCTGATCTAACTTCTGGAGGCAGTCAAAATGATCCTTAGAATTCTTCCCTACCTTATTCCTGTGCTGAGATACAGGCTGCTCCAACCTGCTGTAAAATGCTTGATTTCGAGAGTGAGCGAAACTAATGAAAACATTGTTGGGGGTAAAACCTAAAGGGAAAGACCTAGCACCAAATCCAATTTGCCATCTGATCTAACTTCTGGAGGCAGTCAAAATGAGCCTTAGAATTCTTCCCTACCTTATTCCTGTGCTGAGATACAGGCTGCTCCAACCTGCTGTAAAATGCTTGATTTCGAGAGTGAGCGAAACTAATGAAAACATTGTTGGGGTA
The DNA here is from genome assembly GCF_026170545.1 of Melanerpes formicivorus. NCBI lineage: Eukaryota > Metazoa > Chordata > Aves > Piciformes > Picidae > Melanerpes > Melanerpes formicivorus. The sequence continues at coordinate 47,405 of NW_027143722.1, forward strand.
AAACCTAAAGGGAAAGACCTAGCCACCAAATCCAATTTGCCATCTGATCTAACTTCTGGAGGCAGTCAAAATGAGCCTTAGAATTCTTCCCTACCTTATTCCTGTGCTGAGATACAGGCTGCTCCAACCTGCTGTAAAATGCTTGATTTCGAGAGTGAGCGAAACTAATGAAAACATTGTTGGGGTAAAACCTAAAGGGAAAGACCTAGCACCAAATCCAATTTGCCATCTGATCTAACTTCTGGAGGTAGTCAAAATGAGCCTTAGAATTCTTCCCTACCTTATTCCTGTGCTGAGATACAGGCTGCTCCAACCTGCTGTAAAATGCTTGATTTCGAGAGTGAGCGAAACTAATGAAAACATTGTTGGGGGTAAAACCTAAAGGGAAAGACCTAGCACCAAATCCAATTTGCCATCTGATCTAACTTCTGGAGGCAGTCAAAATGAGCATTTGAATTCTTCCCTACCTTATTCCTGTGCTGAGATACAGGCTGCTCCAACCTGGTGTAAAATGCTTGATTTCGAGAGTGAGCGAAACTAATGAAAACATTGTTGGGGTAAAACCTAAAGGGAAAGACCTAGCACCAAATCCAATTTGCCATCTGATCTAACTTCTGGAGGCAGTCAAAATGATCCTTAGAATTCTTCCCTACCTTATTCCTGTGCTGAGATACAGGCTGCTCCAACCTGCTGTAAAATGCTTGATTTCGAGAGTGAGCGAAACTAATGAAAACATTGTTGGGGTAAAACCTAAAGGGAAAGACCTAGCACCAAATCCAATTTGCCCATCTGATCTAACTTCTGGAGGCAGTCAAAATGAGCCTTAGAATTCTTCCCTACCTTATTCCTGGTGCTGAGATACAGGCTGCTCCAACCTGCTGTAAAATGCTTGATTTCGAGAGTGAGTGAAAACTAATGAAAACATTGTTGGGGGTAAAACCTAAAGGGAAAGACCTAGCACCAAATCCAATTTGCCATCTGATCTAACTTCTGGAGGCAGTCAAAATGAGCCTTAGAATTCTTCCCTACCTTATTCCTGTGCTGAGATACAGGCTGCTCCAACCTGCTGTAAAATGCTTGATTTCGAGAGTGAGCGAAACTAATGAAAACATTGTTGGGGTAAAACCTAAAGGGAAAGACCTAGCACCAAATCCAATTTGCCATCTGATCTAACTTCTGGAGGCAGTCAAAATGATCCTTAGAATTCTTCCCTACCTTATTCCTGTGCTGAGATACAGGCTGCTCCAACCTGCTGTAAAATGCTTGATTTCGAGAGTGAGTGAAACTAATGAAAAACATTGTTGGGGTAAAACCTAAAGGGAAAGACCTAGCACCAAATCCAATTTGCCATCTGATCTAACTTCTGGAGGCAGTCAAAATGAGCCTTAGAATTCTTCCCTACCTTATTCCTGTGCTGAGATACAGGCTGCTCCAACCTGCTGTAAAATGCTTGATTTCGAGAGTGAGCGAAACTAATGAAAACATTGTTGGGGTAAAACCTAAAGGGAAAGACCTAGCACCAAATCCAATTTGCCATCTGATCTAACTTCTGGAGGCAGTCAAAATGATCCTTAGAATTCTTCCCTACCTTATTCCTGTGCTGAGATACAGGCTGCTCCAACCTGCTGTAAAATGCTTGATTTCGAGAGTGAGCGAAACTAATGAAAACATTGTTGGGGTAAAACCTAAAGGGAAAGACCTAGCACCAAATCCAATTTGCCATCTGATCTAACTTCTGGAGGCAGTCAAAATGAGCATTTGAATTCTTCCCTACCTTATTCCTGTGCTGAGATACAGGCTGCTCCAACCTGCTGTAAAATGCTTGATTTCGAGAGTGAGCGAAACTAATGAAAACATTGTTGGGGGTAAAACCTAAAGGGAAAGGACCTAGCACCAAATCCAATTTGCCATCTGATCTAACTTCTGGAGGCAGTCAAAATGAGCCTTAGAATTCTTCCCTACCTTATTCCTGTGCTGAGATACAGGCTGCTCCAACCTGCTGTAAAATGCTTGATTTCGAGAGTGAGCGAAACTAATGAAAACATTGTTGGGGTAAAACCTAAAGGGAAAGACCTAGCACCAAATCCAATTTGCCATCTGATCTAACTTCTGGAGGTAGTCAAAATGAGCCTTAGAATTCTTCCCTACCTTATTCCTGTGCTGAGATACAGGCTGCTCCAACCTGCTGTAAAATGCTTGATGTCGAGAGTGAGCGAAACTAATGAAAACATTGTTGGGGTAAAACCTAAAGGGAAAGACCTAGCACCAAATCCAATTTGCCATCTGATCTAACTTCTGGAGGCAGTCAAAATGAGCTTAGAATTCTTCCCTACCTTATTCCTGTGCTGAGATACAGGCTGCTCCAACCTGCTGTAAAATGCTTGATTTCGAGAGTGAGCGAAACTAATGAAAACATTGTTGGGGTAAAACCTAAAGGGAAAGACCTAGCACCAAATCCAATTTGCCATCTGATCTAACTTCTGGAGGCAGTCAAAATGAGCATTTGAATTCTTCCCTACCTTATTCCTGTGCTGAGATACAGGCTGCTCCAACCTGCTGTAAAATGCTTGATGTCGAGAGTGAGCGAAACTAATGAAAACATTGTTGGGGTAAAACCTAAAGGGAAAGACCTAGCACCAAATCCAATTTGCCATCTGATCTAACTTCTGGAGGCAGTCAAAATGAGCCTTAGAATTCTTCCCTACCTTATTCCTGTGCTGAGATACAGGCTGCTCCAACCTGCTGTAAAATGCTTGATTTCGAGAGTGAGCGAAACTAATGAAAACATTGTTGGGGTAAAACCTAAAGGGAAAGACC
>NW_027143723.1:0-50221 GCF_026170545.1 Melanerpes formicivorus
ATACAGGCTGCTCCAACCTGCTGTAAAATGCTTGATTTCGAGAGTGAGCGAAACTAATGAAAACATTGTTGGGGTAAAACCTAAAGGGAAAGACCTAGCACCAAATCCAATTTGCCATCTGATCTAACTTCTGGAGGCAGTCAAAATGAGCCTTCGAATTCTTCCCTACCTTATTCCTGTGCTGAGATACAGGCTGCTCCAACCTGCTGTAAAATGCTTGATTTCGAGAGTGAGCGAAACTAATGAAAACATTGTTGGGGTAAAACCTAAAGGGAAAGACTTAGCACCAAATCCAATTTGCCATCTGATCTAACTTCTGGAGGCAGTCAAAATGAGCCTTAGAATTCTTCCCTACCTTATTCCTGTGCTGAGATACAGGCTGCTCCAACCTGCTGTAAAATGCTTGATTTCGAGAGTGAGCGAAACTAATGAAAACATTGTTGGGGTAAAACCTAAAGGGAAAGACCTAGCACCAAATCCAATTTGCCATCTGATCTAACTTCTGGAGGCAGTCAAAATGAGCCTTAGAATTCTTCCCTACCTTATTCCTGTGCTGAGATACAGGCTGCTCCAACCTGCTGTAAAATGCTTGATTTCGAGAGTGAGCGAAACTAATGAAAAACATTGTTGGGGTAAAACCTAAAGGGAAAGACCTAGCACCAAATCCAATTTGCCATCTGATCTAACTTCTGGAGGCAGTCAAAATGAGCCTTAGAATTCTTCCCTACCTTATTCCTGTGCTGAGATACAGGCTGCTCCAACCTGCTGTAAAATGCTTGATTTCGAGAGTGAGCGAAACTAATGAAAACATTGTTGGGGTAAAACCTAAAGGGAAAGACCTAGCACCAAATCCAATTTGCCATCTGATCTAACTTCTGGAGGCAGTCAAAATGAGCCTTAGAATTCTTCCCTACCTTATTCCTGTGCTGAGATACAGGCTGCTCCAACCTGCTGTAAAATGCTTGATTTCGAGAGTGAGCGAAACTAATGAAAACATTGTTGGGGTAAAACCTAAAGGGAAAGACCTAGCACCAAATCCAATTTGCCATCTGATCTAACTTCTGGAGGCAGTCAAAATGAGCCTTAGAATTCTTCCCTACCTTATTCCTGTGCTGAGATACAGGCTGCTCCAACCTGCTGTAAAATGCTTGATTTCGAGAGTGAGCGAAACTAATGAAAACATTGTTGGGGTAAAACCTAAAGGGAAAGACCTAGCACCAAATCCAATTTGCCATCTGATCTAACTTCTGGAGGCAGTCAAAATGAGCCTTAGAATTCTTCCCTACCTTATTCCTGTGCTGAGATACAGGCTGCTCCAACCTGCTGTAAAATGCTTGATTTCGGAGAGTGAGCGAAACTAATGAAAACATTGTTGGGGTAAAACCTAAAGGGAAAGACCTAGCACCAAATCCAATTTGCCATCTGATCTAACTTCTGGAGGCAGTCAAAATGAGCCTTAGAATTCTTCCCTACCTTATTCCTGTGCTGAGATACAGGCTGCTCCAACCTGCTGTAAAATGCTTGATTTCGAGAGTGAGCGAAACTAATGAAAACATTGTTGGGGTAAAACCTAAAGGGAAAGACCTAGCACCAAATCCAATTTGCCATCTGATCTAACTTCTGGAGGCAGTCAAAATGATCCTTCGAATTCCTTCCCTACCTTATTCCTGTGCTGAGATACAGGCTGCTCCAACCTGCTGTAAAATGCTTGATTTCGAGAGTGAGCGAAACTAATGAAAACATTGTTGGGGTAAAACCTAAAGGGAAAGACCTAGCACCAAATCCAATTTGCCATCTGATCTAACTTCTGGAGGCAGTCAAAATGAGCCTTAGAATTCTTCCCTACCTTATTCCTGTGCTGAGATACAGGCTGCTCCAACCTGCTGTAAAATGCTTGATTTCGAGAGTGAGGCGAAACTAATGAAAACATTGTTGGGGTAAAACCTAAAGGGAAAGACCTAGCACCAAATCCAATTTGCCATCTGATCTAACTTCTGGAGGCAGTCAAAATGATCCTTCGAATTCTTCCCTACCTTATTCCTGTGCTGAGATACAGGCTGCTCCCAACCTGCTGTAAAATGCTTGATTTCGAGAGTGAGCGAAACTAATGAAAACATTGTTGGGGTAAAACCTAAAGGGAAAGACCTAGCACCAAATCCAATTTGCCATCTGATCTAACTTCTGGAGGCAGTCAAAATGAGCCTTAGAATTCTTCCCTACCTTATTCCTGTGCTGAGATACAGGCTGCTCCAACCTGCTGTAAAATGCTTGATTTCGAGAGTGAGCGAAACTAATGAAAACATTGTTGGGGTAAAACCTAAAGGGAAAGACCTAGCACCAAATCCAATTTTGCCATCTGATCTAACTTCTGGAGGCAGTCAAAATGAGCCTTCGAATTCTTCCCTACCTTATTCCTGTGCTGAGATACAGGCTGCTCCAACCTGCTGTAAAATGCTTGATTTCGAGAGTGAGCGAAACTAATGAAAACATTGTTGGGGTAAAACCTAAAGGGAAAGACCTAGCACCAAATCCAATTTGCCATCTGATCTAACTTCTGGAGGCAGTCAAAATGAGCCTTCGAATTCTTCCCTACCTTATTCCTGTGCTGAGATACAGGCTGCTCCAACCTGCTGTAAAATGCTTGATTTCGAGAGTGAGCGAAACTAATGAAAACATTGTTGGGGTAAAACCTAAAGGGAAAGACCTAGCACCAAATCCAATTTGCCATCTGATCTAACTTCTGGAGGCAGTCAAAATGAGCCTTAGAATTCTTCCCTACCTTATTCCTGTGCTGAGATACAGGCTGCTCCAACCTGCTGTAAAATGCTTGATTTCGAGAGTGAGCGAAACTAATGAAAACATTGTTGGGGTAAAACCTAAAGGGAAAGACCTAGCACCAAATCCAATTTGCCATCTGATCTAACTTCTGGAGGCAGTCAAAATGAGCCTTCGAATTCTTCCCTACCTTATTCCTGTGCTGAGATACAGGCTGCTCCAACCTGCTGTAAAATGCTTGATTTCGAGAGTGAGCGAAACTAATGAAAACATTGTTGGGGTAAAACCTAAAGGGAAAGACCTAGCACCAAATCCAATTTGCCATCTGATCTAACTTCTGGAGGCAGTCAAAATGAGCCTTAGAATTCTTCCCTACCTTATTCCTGTGCTGAGATACAGGCTGCTCCAACCTGCTGTAAAATGCTTGATTTCGAGAGTGAGCGAAACTAATGAAACATTGTTGGGGTAAAACCTAAAGGGAAAGACCTAGCACCAAATCCAATTTGCCATCTGATCTAACTTCTGGAGGCAGTCAAAATGAGCCTTAGAATTCTTCCCTACCTTATTCCTGTGCTGAGATACAGGCTGCTCCAACCTGCTGTAAAATGCTTGATTTCGAGAGTGAGCGAAACTAATGAAAACATTGTTGGGGTAAAACCTAAAGGGAAAGACCTAGCACCAAATCCAATTTGCCATCTGATCTAACTTCTGGAGGCAGTCAAAATGAGCCTTAGAATTCTTCCCTACCTTATTCCTGTGCTGAGATACAGGCTGCTCCAACCTGCTGTAAAATGCTTGATTTCGAGAGTGAGCGAAACTAATGAAAACATTGTTGGGGTAAAACCTAAAGGGAAAGACCTAGCACCAAATCCAATTTGCCATCTGATCTAACTTCTGGAGGCAGTCAAAATGAGCCTTAGAATTCTTCCCTACCTTATTCCTGTGCTGAGATACAGGCTGCTCCAACCTGCTGTAAAATGCTTGATTTCGAGAGTGAGCGAAACTAATGAAAACATTGTTGGGGTAAAACCTAAAGGGAAAGACCTAGCACCAAATCCAATTTGCCATCTGATCTAACTTCTGGAGGCAGTCAAAATGAGCCTTCGAATTCTTCCCTACCTTATTCCTGTGCTGAGATACAGGCTGCTCCAACCTGCTGTAAAATGCTTGATTTCGAGAGTGAGCGAAACTAATGAAAACATTGTTGGGGTAAAACCTAAAGGGAAAGACCTAGCACCAAATCCAATTTGCCATCTGATCTAACTTCTGGAGGCAGTCAAAATGAGCCTTAGAATTCTTCCCTACCTTATTCCTGTGCTGAGATACAGGCTGCTCCAACCTGCTGTAAAATGCTTGATTTCGAGAGTGAGCGAAACTAATGAAAACATTGTTGGGGTAAAACCTAAAGGGAAAGACCTAGCACCAAATCCAATTTGCCATCTGATCTAACTTCTGGAGGCAGTCAAAATGAGCCTTCGAATTCTTCCTACCTTATTCCTGTGCTGAGATACAGGCTGCTCCAACCTGCTGTAAAATGCTTGATTTCGAGAGTGAGCGAAACTAATGAAAACATTGTTGGGGTAAAACCTAAAGGGAAAGACCTAGCACCAAATCCAATTTGCCATCTGATCTAACTTCTGGAGGCAGTCAAAATGAGCCTTAGAATTCTTCCCTACCTTATTCCTGTGCTGAGATACAGGCTGCTCCAACCTGCTGTAAAATGCTTGATTTCGAGAGTGAGCGAAACTAATGAAAACATTGTTGGGGTAAAACCTAAAGGGAAAGACCTAGCACCAAATCCAATTTGCCATCTGATCTAACTTCTGGAGGCAGTCAAAATGAGCCTTAGAATTCTTCCTACCTTATTCCTGTGCTGAGATACAGGCTGCTCCAACCTGCTGTAAAATGCTTGATTTCGAGAGTGAGCGAAACTAATGAAAACATTGTTGGGGTAAAACCTAAAGGGAAAAGACCTAGCACCAAATCCAATTTGCCATCTGATCTAACTTCTGGAGGCAGTCAAAATGAGCCTTAGAATTCTTCCCTACCTTATTCCTGTGCTGAGATACAGGCTGCTCCAACCTGCTGTAAAATGCTTGATTTCGAGAGTGAGCGAAACTAATGAAAACATTGTTGGGGTAAAACCTAAAGGGAAAGACCTAGCACCAAATCCAATTTGCCATCTGATCTAACTTCTGGAGGCAGTCAAAATGAGCCTTAGAATTCTTCCCTACCTTATTCCTGTGCTGAGATACAGGCTGCTCCAACCTCCTGTAAAATGCTTGATTTCGAGAGTGAGCGAAACTAATGAAAACATTGTTGGGGGTAAAACCTAAAGGGAAAGACCTAGCACCAAATCCAATTTGCCATCTGATCTAACTTCTGGAGGCAGTCAAAATGAGCCTTAGAATTCTTCCCTACCTTATTCCTGTGCTGAGATACAGGCTGCTCCAACCTGCTGTAAAATGCTTGATTTCGAGAGTGAGCGAAACTAATGAAAACATTGTTGGGGTAAAACCTAAAGGGAAAGACCTAGCACCAAATCCAATTTGCCATCTGATCTAACTTCTGGAGGCAGTCAAAATGAGCCTTAGAATTCTTCCCTACCTTATTCCTGTGCTGAGATACAGGCTGCTCCAACCTGCTGTAAAATGCTTGATTTCGAGAGTGAGCGAAAACTAATGAAAACATTGTTGGGGTAAAACCTAAAGGGAAAGACCTAGCACCAAATCCAATTTGCCATCTGATCTAACTTCTGGAGGCAGTCAAAATGAGCCTTAGAATTCTTCCCTACCTTATTCCTGTGCTGAGATACAGGCTGCTCCAACCTGCTGTAAAATGCTTGATTTCGAGAGTGAGCGAAACTAATGAAAACATTGTTGGGGTAAAACCTAAAGGGAAAGACCTAGCACCAAATCCAATTTGCCATCTGATCTAACTTCTGGAGGCAGTCAAAATGAGCCTTCGAATTCTTCCCTACCTTATTCCTGTGCTGAGATACAGGCTGCTCCAACCTGCTGTAAAATGCTTGATTTCGAGAGTGAGCGAAACTAATGAAAACATTGTTGGGGTAAAACCTAAAGGGAAAGACCCTAGCACCAAATCCAATTTGCCATCTGATCTAACTTCTGGAGGCAGTCAAAATGAGCCTTAGAATTCTTCCCTACCTTATTCCTGTGCTGAGATACAGGCTGCTCCAACCTCCTGTAAAATGCTTGATTTCGAGAGTGAGCGAAACTAATGAAAACATTGTTGGGGTAAAACCTAAAGGGAAAGACCTAGCACCAAATCCAATTTGCCATCTGATCTAACTTCTGGAGGCAGTCAAAATGATCCTTAGAATTCTTCCTACCTTATTCCTGTGCTGAGATACAGGCTGCTCCAACCTGCTGTAAAATGCTTGATTTCGAGAGTGAGCGAAACTAATGAAAACATTGTTGGGGTAAAACCTAAAGGGAAAGACCTAGCACCAAATCCAATTTGCCATCTGATCTAACTTCTGGAGGCAGTCAAAATGATCCTTAGAATTCTTCCCTACCTTATTCCTGTGCTGAGATACAGGCTGCTCCAACCTGCTGTAAAATGCTTGATTTCGAGAGTGAGCGAAACTAATGAAAACATTGTTGGGGTAAAACCTAAAGGGAAAGACCTAGCACCAAATCCAATTTGCCATCTGATCTAACTTCTGGAGGCAGTCAAAATGATCCTTTGAATTCTTCCCTACCTTATTCCTGTGCTGAGATACAGGCTGCTCCAACCTGCTGTAAAATGCTTGATTTCGAGAGTGAGCGAAACTAATGAAAACATTGTTGGGGTAAAACCTAAAGGGAAAGACCTAGCACCAAATCCAATTTGCCATCTGATCTAACTTCTGGAGGCAGTCAAAATGATCCTTCGAATTCTTCCCTACCTTATTCCTGTGCTGAGATACAGGCTGCTCCAACCTGCTGTAAAATGCTTGATTTCGAGAGTGAGCGAAACTAATGAAAACATTGTTGGGGTAAAACCTAAAGGGAAAGACCTAGCACCAAATCCAATTTGCCATCTGATCTAACTTCTGGAGGCAGTCAAAATGAGCCTTAGAATTCTTCCCTACCTTATTCCTGTGCTGAGATACAGGCTGCTCCAACCTGCTGTAAAATGCTTGATTTCGAGAGTGAGCGAAACTAATGAAAACATTGTTGGGGTAAAACCTAAAGGGAAAGACCTAGCACCAAATCCAATTTGCCATCTGATCTAACTTCTGGAGGCAGTCAAAATGAGCCTTAGAATTCTTCCCTACCTTATTCCTGTGCTGAGATACAGGCTGCTCCAACCTGCTGTAAAATGCTTGATTTCGAGAGTGAGCGAAACTAATGAAAACATTGTTGGGGTAAAACCTAAAGGGAAAGACCTAGCACCAAATCCAATTTGCCATCTGATCTAACTTCTGGAGGCAGTCAAAATGAGCCTTAGAATTCTTCCCTACCTTATTCCTGTGCTGAGATACAGGCTGCTCCAACCTCCTGTAAAATGCTTGATTTCGAGAGTGAGCGAAACTAATGAAAACTTTGTTGGGGGTAAAACCTAAAGGGAAAGACCTAGCACCAAATCCAATTTGCCATCTGATCTAACTTCTGGAGGCAGTCAAAATGAGCCTTAGAATTCTTCCCTACCTTATTCCTGTGCTGAGATACAGGCTGCTCCAACCTGCTGTAAAATGCTTGATTTCGAGAGTGAGCGAAACTAATGAAAACATTGTTGGGGTAAAACCTAAAGGGAAAGACCTAGCACCAAATCCAATTTGCCATCTGATCTAACTTCTGGAGGCAGTCAAAATGATCCTTAGAATTCTTCCCTACCTTATTCCTGTGCTGAGATACAGGCTGCTCCAACCTGCTGTAAAATGCTTGATTTCGAGAGTGAGCGAAACTAATGAAAACTTTGTTGGGGTAAAACCTAAAGGGAAAGACCTAGCACCAAATCCAATTTGCCATCTGATCTAACTTCTGGAGGCAGTCAAAATGATCCTTAGAATTCTTCCCTACCTTATTCCTGTGCTGAGATACAGGCTGCTCCAACCTGCTGTAAAATGCTTGATTTCGAGAGTGAGCGAAACTAATGAAAACATTGTTGGGGTAAAACCTAAAGGGAAAGACCTAGCACCAAATCCAATTTGCCATCTGATCTAACTTCTGGAGGCAGTCAAAATGAGCCTTAGAATTCTTCCCTACCTTATTCCTGTGCTGAGATACAGGCTGCTCCAACCTGCTGTAAAATGCTTGATTTCGAGAGTGAGCGAAACTAATGAAAACATTGTTGGGGTAAAACCTAAAGGGAAAGACCTAGCACCAAATCCAATTTGCCATCTGATCTAACTTCTGGAGGCAGTCAAAATGAGCCTTAGAATTCTTCCCTACCTTATTCCTGTGCTGAGATACAGGCTGCTCCAACCTGCTGTAAAATGCTTGATTTCGAGAGTGAGCGAAACTAATGAAAACATTGTTGGGGTAAAACCTAAAGGGAAAGACCTAGCGACCAAATCCAATTTGCCATCTGATCTAACTTCTGGAGGCAGTCAAAATGAGCATTAGAATTCTTCCCTACCTTATTCCTGTGCTGAGATACAGGCTGCTCCAACCTGCTGTAAAATGCTTGATTTCGAGAGTGAGCGAAACTAATGAAAACATTGTTGGGGTAAAACCTAAAGGGAAAGACCTAGCACCAAATCCAATTTGCCATCTGATCTAACTTCTGGAGGCAGTCAAAATGATCCTTAGAATTCTTCCCTACCTTATTCCTGTGCTGAGATACAGGCTGCTCCAACCTGCTGTAAAATGCTTGATTTCGAGAGTGAGCGAAACTAATGAAAACATTGTTGGGGTAAAACCTAAAGGGAAAGACCTAGCACCAAATCCAATTTGCCATCTGATCTAACTTCTGGAGGCAGTCAAAATGAGCCTTAGAATTCTTCCCTACCTTATTCCTGTGCTGAGATACAGGCTGCTCCAACCTGCTGTAAAATGCTTGATTTCGAGAGTGAGCGAAACTAATGAAAACATTGTTGGGGTAAAACCTAAAGGGAAAGACCTAGCACCAAATCCAATTTGCCATCTGATCTAACTTCTGGAGGCAGTCAAAATGAGCCTTCGAATTCTTCCCTACCTTATTCCTGTGCTGAGATACAGGCTGCTCCAACCTGCTGTAAAATGCTTGATTTCGAGAGTGAGCGAAACTAATGAAAACATTGTTGGGGTAAAACCTAAAGGGAAAGACCTAGCACCAAATCCAATTTGCCATCTGATCTAACTTCTGGAGGCAGTCAAAATGATCCTTAGAATTCTTCCCTACCTTATTCCTGTGCTGAGATACAGGCTGCTCCAACCTGCTGTAAAATGCTTGATTTCGAGAGTGAGCGAAACTAATGAAAACATTGTTGGGGTAAAACCTAAAGGGAAAGACCTAGCACCAAATCCAATTTGCCATCTGATCTAACTTCTGGAGGCAGTCAAAATGAGCATTTGAATTCTTCCCTACCTTATTCCTGTGCTGAGATACAGGCTGCTCCAACCTGCTGTAAAATGCTTGATTTCGAGAGTGAGCGAAACTAATGAAAACATTGTTGGGGTAAAACCTAAAGGGAAAGACCTAGCACCAAATCCAATTTGCCATCTGATCTAACTTCTGGAGGCAGTCAAAATGAGCCTTAGAATTCTTCCCTACCTTATTCCTGTGCTGAGATACAGGCTGCTCCAACCTGCTGTAAAATGCTTGATTTCGAGAGTGAGCGAAACTAATGAAAACATTGTTGGGGTAAAACCTAAAGGGAAAGACCTAGCACCAAATCCAATTTGCCATCTGATCTAACTTCTGGAGGCAGTCAAAATGAGCCTTAGAATTCTTCCCTACCTTATTCCTGTGCTGAGATACAGGCTGCTCCAACCTGCTGTAAAATGCTTGATTTCGAGAGTGAGCGAAACTAATGAAAACATTGTTGGGGTAAAACCTAAAGGGAAAGACCTAGCACCAAATCCAATTTGCCATCTGATCTAACTTCTGGAGGCAGTCAAAATGATCCTTAGAATTCTTCCCTACCTTATTCCTGTGCTGAGATACAGGCTGCTCCAACCTGCTGTAAAATGCTTGATTTCGAGAGTGAGCGAAACTAATGAAAACATTGTTGGGGTAAAACCTAAAGGGAAAGACCTAGCACCAAATCCAATTTGCCATCTGATCTAACTTCTGGAGGCAGTCAAAATGAGCCTTAGAATTCTTCCCTACCTTATTCCTGTGCTGAGATACAGGCTGCTCCAACCTGCTGTAAAATGCTTGATTTCGAGAGTGAGCGAAACTAATGAAAACATTGTTGGGGTAAAACCTAAAGGGAAAGACCTAGCACCAAATCCAATTTGCCATCTGATCTAACTTCTGGAGGCAGTCAAAATGAGCCTTAGAATTCTTCCCTACCTTATTCCTGTGCTGAGATACAGGCTGCTCCAACCTGCTGTAAAATGCTTGATTTCGAGAGTGAGCGAAACTAATGAAAACATTGTTGGGGGTAAAACCTAAAGGGAAAGACCTAGCACCAAATCCAATTTGCCATCTGATCTAACTTCTGGAGGCAGTCAAAATGAGCCTTAGAATTCTTCCCTACCTTATTCCTGTGCTGAGATACAGGCTGCTCCAACCTGCTGTAAAATGCTTGATTTCGAGAGTGAGGCGAAACTAATGAAAACATTGTTTGGGGTAAAACCTAAAGGGAAAGACCTAGCACCAAATCCAATTTGCCATCTGATCTAACTTCTGGAGGCAGTCAAAATGAGCCTTAGAATTCTTCCCTACCTTATTTCCTGTGCTGAGATACAGGCTGCTCCAACCTGCTGTAAAATGCTTGATTTCGAGAGTGAGCGAAACTAATGAAAAACATTGTTGGGGTAAAACCTAAAGGGAAAGACCTAGCACCAAATCCAATTTGCCATCTGATCTAACTTCTGGAGGCAGTCAAAATGAGCCTTAGAATTCTTCCCTACCTTATTCCTGTGCTGAGATACAGGCTGCTCCAACCTGCTGTAAAATGCTTGATTTCGAGAGTGAGCGAAACTAATGAAAACATTGTTGGGGTAAAACCTAAAGGGAAAGACCTAGCACCAAATCCAATTTGCCATCTGATCTAACTTCTGGAGGCAGTCAAAATGAGCCTTAGAATTCTTCCCTACCTTATTCCTGTGCTGAGATACAGGCTGCTCCAACCTGCTGTAAAATGCTTGATTTCGAGAGTGAGCGAAACTAATGAAAACATTGTTGGGGTAAAACCTAAAGGGAAAGACCTAGCACCAAATCCAATTTGCCATCTGATCTAACTTCTGGAGGCAGTCAAAATGAGCCTTCGAATTCTTCCCTACCTTATTCCTGTGCTGAGATACAGGCTGCTCCAACCTGCTGTAAAATGCTTGATTTCGAGAGTGAGCGAAACTAATGAAAACATTGTTGGGGTAAAACCTAAAGGGAAAGACCTAGCACCAAATCCAATTTGCCATCTGATCTAACTTCTGGAGGCAGTCAAAATGAGCCTTAGAATTCTTCCCTACCTTATTCCTGTGCTGAGATACAGGCTGCTCCAACCTGCTGTAAAATGCTTGATTTCGAGAGTGAGCGAAACTAATGAAAACATTGTTGGGGTAAAACCTAAAGGGAAAGACCTAGCACCAAATCCAATTTGCCATCTGATCTAACTTCTGGAGGCAGTCAAAATGAGCCTTAGAATTCTTCCCTACCTTATTCCTGTGCTGAGATACAGGCTGCTCCAACCTGCTGTAAAATGCTTGATTTCGAGAGTGAGCGAAACTAATGAAAACATTGTTGGGGTAAAACCTAAAGGGAAAGACCTAGCACCAAATCCAATTTGCCATCTGATCTAACTTCTGGAGGCAGTCAAAATGAGCCTTAGAATTCTTCCCTACCTTATTCCTGTGCTGAGATACAGGCTGCTCCAACCTGCTGTAAAATGCTTGATTTCGAGAGTGAGCGAAACTAATGAAAACATTGTTGGGGTAAAACCTAAAGGGAAAGACCTAGCACCAAATCCAATTTGCCATCTGATCTAACTTCTGGAGGCAGTCAAAATGAGCCTTAGAATTCTTCCCTACCTTATTCCTGTGCTGAGATACAGGCTGCTCCAACCTGCTGTAAAATGCTTGATTTCGAGAGTGAGCGAAACTAATGAAAACATTGTTGGGGTAAAACCTAAAGGGAAAGACCTAGCACCAAATCCAATTTGCCATCTGATCTAACTTCTGGAGGCAGTCAAAATGAGCCTTAGAATTCTTCCCTACCTTATTCCTGTGCTGAGATACAGGCTGCTCCAACCTGCTGTAAAATGCTTGATTTCGAGAGTGAGCGAAACTAATGAAAACATTGTTGGGGTAAAACCTAAAGGGAAAGACCTAGCACCAAATCCAATTTGCCATCTGATCTAACTTCTGGAGGCAGTCAAAATGAGCCTTAGAATTCTTCCCTACCTTATTCCTGTGCTGAGATACAGGCTGCTCCAACCTCCTGTAAAATGCTTGATTTCGAGAGTGAGCGAAACTAATGAAAACATTGTTGGGGTAAAACCTAAAGGGAAAGACCTAGCACCAAATCCAATTTGCCATCTGATCTAACTTCTGGAGGCAGTCAAAATGATCCTTAGAATTCTTCCCTACCCTTATTCCTGTGCTGAGATACAGGCTGCTCCAACCTGCTGTAAAATGCTTGATTTCGAGAGTGAGCGAAACTAATGAAAACATTGTTGGGGTAAAACCTAAAGGGAAAGACCTAGCACCAAATCCAATTTGCCATCTGATCTAACTTCTGGAGGCAGTCAAAATGAGCCTTAGAATTCTTCCCTACCTTATTCCTGTGCTGAGATACAGGCTGCTCCAACCTGCTGTAAAATGCTTGATTTCGAGAGTGAGCGAAACTAATGAAAACATTGTTGGGGTAAAACCTAAAGGGAAAGACCTAGCACCAAATCCAATTTGCCATCTGATCTAACTTCTGGAGGCAGTCAAAATGAGCCTTAGAATTCTTCCCTACCTTATTCCTGTGCTGAGATACAGGCTGCTCCAACCTGCTGTAAAATGCTTGATTTCGAGAGTGAGCGAAACTAATGAAAACATTGTTGGGGTAAAACCTAAAGGGAAAGACCTAGCACCAAATCCAATTTGCCATCTGATCTAACTTCTGGAGGCAGTCAAAATGAGCCTTCGAATTCTTCCCTACCTTATTCCTGTGCTGAGATACAGGCTGCTCCAACCTGCTGTAAAATGCTTGATTTCGAGAGTGAGCGAAACTAATGAAAACATTGTTGGGGTAAAACCTAAAGGGAAAGACCTAGCACCAAATCCAATTTGCCATCTGATCTAACTTCTGGAGGCAGTCAAAATGAGCCTTAGAATTCTTCCCTACCTTATTCCTGTGCTGAGATACAGGCTGCTCCAACCTCCTGTAAAATGCTTGATTTCGAGAGTGAGCGAAACTAATGAAAACATTGTTGGGGTAAAACCTAAAGGGAAAGACCTAGCACCAAATCCAATTTGCCATCTGATCTAACTTCTGGAGGCAGTCAAAATGATCCTTAGAATTCTTCCCTACCTTATTCCTGTGCTGAGATACAGGCTGCTCCAACCTGCTGTAAAATGCTTGATTTCGAGAGTGAGCGAAACTAATGAAAACATTGTTGGGGTAAAACCTAAAGGGAAAGACCTAGCACCAAATCCAATTTGCCATCTGATCTAACTTCTGGAGGCAGTCAAAATGATCCTTAGAATTCTTCCCTACCTTATTCCTGTGCTGAGATACAGGCTGCTCCAACCTGCTGTAAAATGCTTGATTTCGAGAGTGAGCGAAACTAATGAAAACATTGTTGGGGTAAAACCTAAAGGGAAAGACCTAGCACCAAATCCAATTTGCCATCTGATCTAACTTCTGGAGGCAGTCAAAATGATCCTTTGAATTCTTCCCTACCTTATTCCTGTGCTGAGATACAGGCTGCTCCAACCTGCTGTAAAATGCTTGATTTCGAGAGTGAGCGAAACTAATGAAAACATTGTTGGGGTAAAACCTAAAGGGAAAGACCTAGCACCAAATCCAATTTGCCATCTGATCTAACTTCTGGAGGCAGTCAAAATGATCCTTCGAATTCTTCCCTACCTTATTCCTGTGCTGAGATACAGGCTGCTCCAACCTCCTGTAAAATGCTTGATTTCGAGAGTGAGCGAAACTAATGAAAACATTGTTGGGGTAAAACCTAAAGGGAAAGACCTAGCACCAAATCCAATTTGCCATCTGATCTAACTTCTGGAGGCAGTCAAAATGAGCCTTAGAATTCTTCCCTACCTTATTCCTGTGCTGAGATACAGGCTGCTCCAACCTGCTGTAAAATGCTTGATTTCGAGAGTGAGCGAAACTAATGAAAACATTGTTGGGGTAAAACCTAAAGGGAAAGACCTAGCACCAAATCCAATTTGCCATCTGATCTAACTTCTGGAGGCAGTCAAAATGAGCCTTAGAATTCTTCCCTACCTTATTCCTGTGCTGAGATACAGGCTGCTCCAACCTGCTGTAAAATGCTTGATTTCGAGAGTGAGCGAAACTAATGAAAACATTGTTGGGGTAAAACCTAAAGGGAAAGACCTAGCACCAAATCCAATTTGCCATCTGATCTAACTTCTGGAGGCAGTCAAAATGAGCCTTAGAATTCTTCCCTACCTTATTCCTGTGCTGAGATACAGGCTGCTCCAACCTCCTGTAAAATGCTTGATTTCGAGAGTGAGCGAAACTAATGAAAACTTTGTTGGGGTAAAACCTAAAGGGAAAGACCTAGCACCAAATCCAATTTGCCATCTGATCTAACTTCTGGAGGCAGTCAAAATGAGCCTTAGAATTCTTCCCTACCTTATTCCTGTGCTGAGATACAGGCTGCTCCAACCTGCTGTAAAATGCTTGATTTCGAGAGTGAGCGAAACTAATGAAAACATTGTTGGGGTAAAACCTAAAGGGAAAGACCTAGCACCAAATCCAATTTGCCATCTGATCTAACTTCTGGAGGCAGTCAAAATGATCCTTAGAATTCTTCCCTACCTTATTCCTGTGCTGAGATACAGGCTGCTCCAACCTGCTGTAAAATGCTTGATTTCGAGAGTGAGCGAAACTAATGAAAACTTTGTTGGGGTAAAACCTAAAGGGAAAGACCTAGCACCAAATCCAATTTGCCATCTGATCTAACTTCTGGAGGCAGTCAAAATGATCCTTAGAATTCTTCCCTACCTTATTCCTGTGCTGAGATACAGGCTGCTCCAACCTGCTGTAAAATGCTTGATTTCGAGAGTGAGCGAAACTAATGAAAACATTGTTGGGGTAAAACCTAAAGGGAAAGACCTAGCACCAAATCCAATTTGCCATCTGATCTAACTTCTGGAGGCAGTCAAAATGAGCCTTCGAATTCTTCCCTACCTTATTCCTGTGCTGAGATACAGGCTGCTCCAACCTGCTGTAAAATGCTTGATTTCGAGAGTGAGCGAAACTAATGAAAACATTGTTGGGGTAAAACCTAAAGGGAAAGACCTAGCACCAAATCCAATTTGCCATCTGATCTAACTTCTGGAGGCAGTCAAAATGAGCCTTAGAATTCTTCCCTACCTTATTCCTGTGCTGAGATACAGGCTGCTCCAACCTGCTGTAAAATGCTTGATTTCGAGAGTGAGCGAAACTAATGAAAACATTGTTGGGGTAAAACCTAAAGGGAAAGACCTAGCACCAAATCCAATTTGCCATCTGATCTAACTTCTGGAGGCAGTCAAAATGAGCCTTAGAATTCTTCCCTACCTTATTCCTGTGCTGAGATACAGGCTGCTCCAACCTGCTGTAAAATGCTTGATTTCGAGAGTGAGCGAAACTAATGAAAACATTGTTGGGGTAAAACCTAAAGGGAAAGACCTAGCACCAAATCCAATTTGCCATCTGATCTAACTTCTGGAGGCAGTCAAAATGAGCCTTAGAATTCTTCCCTACCTTATTCCTGTGCTGAGATACAGGCTGCTCCAACCTGCTGTAAAATGCTTGATTTCGAGAGTGAGCGAAACTAATGAAAACATTGTTGGGGTAAAACCTAAAGGGAAAGACCTAGCACCAAATCCAATTTGCCATCTGATCTAACTTCTGGAGGCAGTCAAAATGAGCATTAGAATTCTTCCCTACCTTATTCCTGTGCTGAGATACAGGCTGCTCCAACCTGCTGTAAAATGCTTGATTTCGAGAGTGAGCGAAACTAATGAAAACATTGTTGGGGTAAAACCTAAAGGGAAAGACCTAGCACCAAATCCAATTTGCCATCTGATCTAACTTCTGGAGGCAGTCAAAATGATCCTTAGAATTCTTCCCTACCTTATTCCTGTGCTGAGATACAGGCTGCTCCAACCTGCTGTAAAATGCTTGATTTCGAGAGTGAGCGAAACTAATGAAAACATTGTTGGGGTAAAACCTAAAGGGAAAGACCTAGCACCAAATCCAATTTGCCATCTGATCTAACTTCTGGAGGCAGTCAAAATGAGCCTTAGAATTCTTCCCTACCTTATTCCTGTGCTGAGATACAGGCTGCTCCAACCTGCTGTAAAAATGCTTGATTTCGAGAGTGAGCGAAACTAATGAAAACATTGTTGGGGTAAAACCTAAAGGGAAAGACCTAGCACCAAATCCAATTTGCCATCTGATATAACTTCTGGAGGCAGTCAAAATGAGCCTTCGAATTCTTCCCTACCTTATTCCTGTGCTGAGATACAGGCTGCTCCAACCTGCTGTAAAATGCTTGATTTCGAGAGTGAGCGAAACTAATGAAAACATTGTTGGGGTAAAACCTAAAGGGAAAGACCTAGCACCAAATCCAATTTGCCATCTGATCTAACTTCTGGAGGCAGTCAAAATGATCCTTAGAATTCTTCCCTACCTTATTCCTGTGCTGAGATACAGGCTGCTCCAACCTGCTGTAAAATGCTTGATTTCGAGAGTGAGCGAAACTAATGAAAACATTGTTGGGGTAAAACCTAAAGGGAAAGACCTAGCACCAAATCCAATTTGCCATCTGATCTAACTTCTGGAGGCAGTCAAAATGAGCATTTGAATTCTTCCCTACCTTATTCCTGTGCTGAGATACAGGCTGCTCCAACCTGCTGTAAAATGCTTGATTTCGAGAGTGAGCGAAACTAATGAAAACATTGTTGGGGTAAAACCTAAAGGGAAAGACCTAGCACCAAATCCAATTTGCCATCTGATCTAACTTCTGGAGGCAGTCAAAATGAGCCTTAGAATTCTTCCCTACCTTATTCCTGTGCTGAGATACAGGCTGCTCCAACCTGCTGTAAAATGCTTGATTTCGAGAGTGAGCGAAACTAATGAAAACATTGTTGGGGTAAAACCTAAAGGGAAAGACCTAGCACCAAATCCAATTTGCCATCTGATCTAACTTCTGGAGGCAGTCAAAATGAGCCTTAGAATTCTTCCCTACCTTATTCCTGTGCTGAGATACAGGCTGCTCCAACCTGCTGTAAAATGCTTGATTTCGAGAGTGAGCGAAACTAATGAAAACATTGTTGGGGTAAAACCTAAAGGGAAAGACCTAGCACCAAATCCAATTTGCCATCTGATCTAACTTCTGGAGGCAGTCAAAATGATCCTTAGAATTCTTCCCTACCTTATTCCTGTGCTGAGATACAGGCTGCTCCAACCTGCTGTAAAATGCTTGATTTCGAGAGTGAGCGAAACTAATGAAAACATTGTTGGGGTAAAACCTAAAGGGAAAGACCTAGCACCAAATCCAATTTGCCATCTGATCTAACTTCTGGAGGCAGTCAAAATGAGCCTTAGAATTCTTCCCTACCTTATTCCTGTGCTGAGATACAGGCTGCTCCAACCTGCTGTAAAATGCTTGATTTCGAGAGTGAGCGAAACTAATGAAAACATTGTTGGGGTAAAACCTAAAGGGAAAGACCTAGCACCAAATCCAATTTGCCATCTGATCTAACTTCTGGAGGCAGTCAAAATGAGCCTTAGAATTCTTCCCTACCTTATTCCTGTGCTGAGATACAGGCTGCTCCAACCTGCTGTAAAATGCTTGATTTCGAGAGTGAGCGAAACTAATGAAAACATTGTTGGGGTAAAACCTAAAGGGAAAGACCTAGCACCAAATCCAATTTGCCATCTGATCTAACTTCTGGAGGCAGTCAAAATGAGCCTTAGAATTCTTCCCTACCTTATTCCTGTGCTGAGATACAGGCTGCTCCAACCTGCTGTAAAATGCTTGATTTCGAGAGTGAGCGAAACTAATGAAAACATTGTTGGGGTAAAACCTAAAGGGAAAGACCTAGCATCAAATCCAATTTGCCATCTGATCTAACTTCTGGAGGCAGTCAAAATGATCCTTAGAATTC
This sequence comes from Melanerpes formicivorus, assembly GCF_026170545.1. Taxonomy (NCBI): domain Eukaryota; kingdom Metazoa; phylum Chordata; class Aves; order Piciformes; family Picidae; genus Melanerpes; species Melanerpes formicivorus. The sequence continues at coordinate 18,219 of NW_027143723.1, forward strand.
TTCCCTACCTTATTCCTGTGCTGAGATACAGGCTGCTCCAACCTCCTGTAAAATGCTTGATTTCGAGAGTGAGCGAAACTAATGAAAACATTGTTGGGGTAAAACCTAAAGGGAAAGACCTAGCACCAAATCCAATTTGCCATCTGATCTAACTTCTGGAGGCAGTCAAAATGAGCCTTAGAATTCTTCCCTACCTTATTCCTGTGCTGAGATACAGGCTGCTCCAACCTGCTGTAAAATGCTTGATTTCGAGAGTGAGCGAAACTAATGAAAACATTGTTGGGGTAAAACCTAAAGGGAAAGACCTAGCACCAAATCCAATTTGCCATCTGATCTAACTTCTGGAGGCAGTCAAAATGAGCCTTAGAATTCTTCCCTACCTTATTCCTGTGCTGAGATACAGGCTGCTCCAACCTGCTGTAAAATGCTTGATTTCGAGAGTGAGCGAAACTAATGAAAACATTGTTGGGGTAAAACCTAAAGGGAAAGACCTAGCACCAAATCCAATTTGCCATCTGATCTAACTTCTGGAGGCAGTCAAAATGATCCTTAGAATTCTTCCCTACCTTATTCCTGTGCTGAGATACAGGCTGCTCCAACCTGCTGTAAAATGCTTGATTTCGAGAGTGAGCGAAACTAATGAAAACATTGTTGGGGTAAAACCTAAAGGGAAAGACCTAGCACCAAATCCAATTTGCCATCTGATCTAACTTCTGGAGGCAGTCAAAATGAGCCTTAGAATTCTTCCCTACCTTATTCCTGTGCTGAGATACAGGCTGCTCCAACCTGCTGTAAAATGCTTGATTTCGAGAGTGAGCGAAACTAATGAAAACATTGTTGGGGTAAAACCTAAAGGGAAAGACCTAGCACCAAATCCAATTTGCCATCTGATCTAACTTCTGGAGGCAGTCAAAATGAGCCTTAGAATTCTTCCCTACCTTATTCCTGTGCTGAGATACAGGCTGCTCCAACCTGCTGTAAAATGCTTGATTTCGAGAGTGAGCGAAACTAATGAAAACATTGTTGGGGTAAAACCTAAAGGGAAAGACCTAGCACCAAATCCAATTTGCCATCTGATCTAACTTCTGGAGGCAGTCAAAATGAGCCTTCGAATTCTTCCCTACCTTATTCCTGTGCTGAGATACAGGCTGCTCCAACCTGCTGTAAAATGCTTGATTTCGAGAGTGAGCGAAACTAATGAAAACATTGTTGGGGTAAAACCTAAAGGGAAAGACCTAGCACCAAATCCAATTTGCCATCTGATCTAACTTCTGGAGGCAGTCAAAATGAGCCTTAGAATTCTTCCCTACCTTATTCCTGTGCTGAGATACAGGCTGCTCCAACCTGCTGTAAAATGCTTGATTTCGAGAGTGAGCGAAACTAATGAAAACATTGTTGGGGTAAAACCTAAAGGGAAAGACCTAGCACCAAATCCAATTTGCCATCTGATCTAACTTCTGGAGGCAGTCAAAATGAGCCTTTGAATTCTTCCCTACCTTATTCCTGTGCTGAGATACAGGCTGCTCCAACCTGCTGTAAAATGCTTGATTTCGAGAGTGAGCGAAACTAATGAAAACATTGTTGGGGTAAAACCTAAAGGGAAAGACCTAGCACCAAATCCAATTTGCCATCTGATCTAACTTCTGGAGGCAGTCAAAATGATCCTTAGAATTCTTCCCTACCTTATTCCTGTGCTGAGATACAGGCTGCTCCAACCTGCTGTAAAATGCTTGATTTCGAGAGTGAGCGAAACTAATGAAAACATTGTTGGGGTAAAACCTAAAGGGAGAGACCTAGCACCAAATCCAATTTTGCCATCTGATCTAACTTCTGGAGGCAGTCGAAATGAGCAGTTGAATTCTTCCCTACCTTATTCCTGTGCTGAGATACAGGCTGCTCCAACCTGCTGTAAAATGCTTGATTTCGAGAGTGAGCGAAACTAATGAAAACATTGTTGGGGTAAAACCTAAAGGGAAAGACCTAGCACCAAATCCAATTTGCCATCTGATCTAACTTCTGGAGGCAGTCAAAATGATCCTTAGAATTCTTCCCTACCTTATTCCTGTGCTGAGATACAGGCTGCTCCAACCTCCTGTAAAATGCTTGATTTCGAGAGTGAGCGAAACTAATGAAAACATTGTTGGGGTAAAACCTAAAGGGAAAGACCTAGCACCAAATCCAATTTGCCATCTGATCTAACTTCTGGAGGCAGTCAAAATGAGCCTTAGAATTCTTCCCTACCTTATTCCTGTGCTGAGATACAGGCTGCTCCAACCTGCTGTAAAATGCTTGATTTCGAGAGTGAGCGAAACTAATGAAAACATTGTTGGGGGTAAAACCTAAAGGGAAAGACCTAGCACCAAATCCAATTGCCATCTGATCTAACTTCTGGAGGCAGTCAAAATGATCCTTAGAATTCTTCCCTACCTTATTCCTGTGCTGAGATACAGGCTGCTCCAACCTGCTGTAAAATGCTTGATTTTCGAGAGTGAGCGAAACTAATGAAAACATTGTTGGGGGTAAAACCTAAAGGGAAAGACCTAGCACCAAATCCAATTTGCCATCTGATCTAACTTCTGGAGGCAGTCAAAATGATCCTTAGAATTCTTCCCTACCTTATTCCTGTGCTGAGATACAGGCTGCTCCAACCTGCTGTAAAAATGCTTGATTTCGAGAGTGAGCGAAACTAATGAAATCTTTGTTGGGGTAAAACCTAAAGGGAAAGACCTAGCACCAAATCCAATTTGCCATCTGATCTAACTTCTGGAGGCAGTCAAAATGAGCCTTAGAATTCTTCCCTACCTTATTCCTGTGCTGAGATACAGGCTGCTCCAACCTGCTGTAAAATGCTTGATTTCGAGAGTGAGCGAAACTAATGAAAACATTGTTGGGGTAAAAACCTAAAGGGAAAGACCTAGCACCAAATCCAATTTGCCATCTGATCTAACTTCTGGAGGCAGTCAAAATGAGCCTTAGAATTCTTCCCTACCTTATTCCTGTGCTGAGATACAGGCTGCTCCAACCTGCTGTAAAATGCTTGATTTCGAGAGTGAGCGAAACTAATGAAAACATTGTTGGGGTAAAACTAAAGGGAAAGACCTAGCACCAAATCCAATTTGCCATCTGATCTAACTTCTGGAGGCAGTCAAAATGATCCTTAGAATTCTTCCCTACCTTATTCCTGTGCTGAGATACAGGCTGCTCCAACCTGCTGTAAAATGCTTGATTTCGAGAGTGAGCGAAACTAATGAAAACATTGTTGGGGTAAAACCTAAAGGGAAAGACCTAGCACCAAATCCAATTTGCCATCTGATCTAACTTCTGGAGGCAGTGAAAATGAGCATTTTGAATTCTTCCCTACCTTATTCCTGTGCTGAGATACAGGCTGCTCCAACCTGCTGTAAAATGCTTGATTTCGAGAGTGAGCGAAACTAATGAAAACATTGTTGGGGTAAAACCTAAAGGGAAAGACCTAGCACCAAATCCAATTTGCCATCTGATCTAACTTCTGGAGGCAGTCAAAATGATCCTTAGAATTCTTCCCTACCTTATTCCTGTGCTGAGATACAGGTTGCTCCAACCTGCTGTAAAATGCTTGATTTCGAGAGTGAGCGAAACTAATGAAAACATTGTTGGGGTAAAACCTAAAGGGAAAGACCTAGCACCAAATCCAATTTGCCATCTGATCTAACTTCTGGAGGCAGTCAAAATGAGCCCTTAGAATTCTTCCCTACCTTATTCCTGTGCTGAGATACAGGCTGCTCCAACCTGCTGTAAAATGCTTGATTTCGAGAGTGAGCGAAACTAATGAAAACATTGTTGGGGTAAAACCTAAAGGGAAAGACCTAGCACCAAATCCAATTTGCCATCTGATCTAACTTCTGGAGGCAGTCAAAATGATCCTTAGAATTCTTCCCTACCTTATTCCTGTGCTGAGATACAGGCTGCTCCAACCTGCTGTAAAATGCTTGATTTCGAGAGTGAGCGAAACTAATGAAAACATTGTTGGGGTAAAACCTAAAGGGAAAGACCTAGCACCAAATCCAATTTGCCATCTGATCTAACTTCTGGAGGCAGTCAAAATGAGCCTTAGAATTCTTCCCTACCTTATTCCTGTGCTGAGATACAGGCTGCTCCAACCTGCTGTAAAATGCTTGATTTCGAGAGTGAGCGAAACTAATGAAAACATTGTTGGGGTAAAACCTAAAGGGAAAGACCTAGCACCAAATCCAATTTGCCATCTGATCTAACTTCTGGAGGCAGTCAAAATGAGCCTTAGAATTCTTCCCTACCTTATTCCTGTGCTGAGATACAGGCTGCTCCAACCTGCTGTAAAATGCTTGATTTCGAGAGTGAGCGAAACTAATGAAAACATTGTTGGGGTAAAACCTAAAGGGAAAGACCTAGCACCAAATCCAATTTGCCATCTGATCTAACTTCTGGAGGCAGTCAAAATGATCCTTCGAATTCTTCCCTACCTTATTCCTGTGCTGAGATACAGGCTGCTCCAACCTGCTGTAAAATGCTTGATTTCGAGAGTGAGCGAAACTAATGAAAACATTGTTGGGGTAAAACCTAAAGGGAAAGACCTAGCACCAAATCCAATTTGCCATCTGATCTAACTTCTGGAGGCAGTCAAAATGAGCATTTGAATTCTTCCCTACCTTTATTCCTGTGCTGAGATACAGGCTGCTCCAACCTGCTGTAAAATGCTTGATTTCGAGAGTGAGCGAAACTAATGAAAACATTGTTGGGGTAAAACCTAAAGGGAAAGACCTAGCACCAAATCCCAATTTGCCATCTGATCTAACTTCTGGAGGCAGTCAAAATGAGCCTTAGAATTCTTCCCTACCTTATTCCTGTGCTGAGATACAGGCTGCTCCAACCTGCTGTAAAATGCTTGATTTCGAGAGTGAGCGAAACTAATGAAAACATTGTTGGGGTAAAACCTAAAGGGAAAGACCTAGCACCAAATCCAATTTGCCATCTGATCTAACTTCTGGAGGCAGTCAAAATGAGCCTTAGAATTCTTCCCTACCTTATTCTGTGCTGAGATACAGGCTGCTCCAACCTGCTGTAAAATGCTTGATTTCGAGAGTGAGCGAAACTAATGAAAACATTGTTGGGGTAAAACCTAAAGGGAAAGACCTAGCACCAAATCCAATTTGCATCTGATCTAACTTCTGGAGGCAGTCAAAATGAGCCTTAGAATTCTTCCCTACCTTATTCCTGTGCTGAGATACAGGCTGCTCCAACCTGCTGGTAAAATGCTTGATTTCGAGAGTGAGCGAAACTAATGAAAACATTGTTGGGGGTAAAACCTAAAGGGAAAGACCTAGCACCAAATCCAATTTGCCATCTGATCTAACTTCTGGAGGCAGTCAAAATGAGCCTTAGAATTCTTCCCTACCTTATTCCTGTGCTGAGATACAGGCTGCTCCAACCTGCTGTAAAAATGCTTGATTTCGAGAGTGAGCGAAACTAATGAAAACATTGTTGGGTAAAACCTAAAGGGAAAGACCTAGCACCAAATCCAATTTGCCATCTGATCTAACTTCTGGAGGCAGTCAAAATGAGCCTTAGAATTCTTCCCTACCTTATTCCTGTGCTGAGATACAGGCTGCTCCAACCTGCTGTAAAATGCTTGATTTCGAGAGTGAGCGAAACTAATGAAAACATTGTTGGGGTAAAACCTAAAGGGAAAGACCTAGCACCAAATCCAATTTGCCATCTGATCTAACTTCTGGAGGCAGTCAAAATGAGCCTTAGAATTCTTCCCTACCTTATTCCTGTGCTGAGATGATACAGGCTGCTCCAACCTGCTGTAAAATGCTTGATTTCGAGAGTGAGCGAAACTAATGAAAACATTGTTGGGGTAAAACCTAAAGGGAAAGACCTAGCACCAAATCCAATTTGCCATCTGATCTAACTTCTGGAGGCAGTCAAAATGAGCCTTAGAATTCTTCCCTACCTTATTCCTGTGCTGAGATACAGGCTGCTCCAACCTGCTGTAAAATGCTTGATTTCGAGAGTGAGCGAAACTAATGAAAACATTGTTGGGGTAAAACCTAAAGGGAAAGACCTAGCACCAAATCCAATTTGCCATCTGATCTAACTTCTGGAGGCAGTCAAAATGAGCCTTAGAATTCTTCCCTACCTTATTCCTGTGCTGAGATACAGGCTGCTCCAACCTGCTGTAAAATGCTTGATTTCGAGAGTGAGCGAAACTAATGAAAACATTGTTGGGGTAAAACCTAAAGGGAAAGACCTAGCACCAAATCCAATTTGCCATCTGATCTAACTTCTGGAGGCAGTCAAAATGAGCATTTGAATTCTTCCCTACCTTATTCCTGTGCTGAGATACAGGCTGCTCCAACCTGCTGTAAAATGCTTGATTTCGAGAGTGAGCGAAACTAATGAAAACATTGTTGGGGTAAAACCTAAAGGGAAAGACCTAGCACCAAATCCAATTTGCCATCTGATCTAACTTCTGGAGGCAGTCAAAATGATCCTTAGAATTCTTCCCTACCTTATTCCTGTGCTGAGATACAGGCTGCTCCAACCTGCTGTAAAATGCTTGATTTCGAGAGTGAGCGAAACTAATGAAAACATTGTTGGGGTAAAACCTAAAGGGAAAGACCTAGCACCAAATCCAATTTGCCATCTGATCTAACTTCTGGAGGCAGTCAAAATGATCCTTCGAATTCTTCCCTACCTTATTCCTGTGCTGAGATACAGGCTGCTCCAACCTGCTGTAAAATGCTTGATTTCGAGAGTGAGCGAAACTAATGAAAACATTGTTGGGGTAAAACCTAAAGGGAAAGACCTAGCACCAAATCCAATTTGCCATCTGATCTAACTTCTGGAGGCAGTCAAAATGAGCCTTAGAATTCTTCCCTACCTTATTCCTGTGCTGAGATACAGGCTGCTCCAACCTGCTGTAAAATGTTTGATTTCGAGAGTGAGCGAAACTAATGAAAACATTGTTGGGGTAAAACCTAAAGGGAAAGACCTAGCACCAAATCCAATTTGCCATCTGATCTAACTTCTGGAGGCAGTCAAAATGAGCCTTAGAATTCTTCCCTACCTTATTCCTGTGCTGAGATACAGGCTGCTCCAACCTGCTGTAAAATGCTTGATTTCGAGAGTGAGCGAAACTAATGAAAACATTGTTGGGGTAAAACCTAAAGGGAAAGACCTAGCACCAAATCCAATTTGCCATCTGATCTAACTTCTGGAGGCAGTCAAAATGATCCTTAGAATTCTTCCCTACCTTATTCCTGTGCTGAGATACAGGCTGCTCCAACCTGCTGTAAAATGCTTGATTTCGAGAGTGAGCGAAACTAATGAAAACATTGTTGGGGTAAAACCTAAAGGGAAAGACCTAGCACCAAATCCAATTTGCCATCTGATCTAACTTCTGGAGGCAGTCAAAATGATCCTTAGAATTCTTCCCTACCTTATTCCTGTGCTGAGATACAGGCTGCTCCAACCTGCTGTAAAATGCTTGATTTCGAGAGTGAGCGAAACTAATGAAAACTTTGTTGGGGTAAAACCTAAAGGGAAAGACCTAGCACCAAATCCAATTTGCCATCTGATCTAACTTCTGGAGGCAGTCAAAATGAGCCTTAGAATTCTTCCCTACCTTATTCCTGTGCTGAGATACAGGCTGCTCCAACCTGCTGTAAAATGCTTGATTTCGAGAGTGAGCGAAACTAATGAAAACATTGTTGGGGTAAAACCTAAAGGGAAAGACCTAGCACCAAATCCAATTTGCCATCTGATCTAACTTCTGGAGGCAGTCAAAATGAGCCTTAGAATTCTTCCCTACCTTATTCCTGTGCTGAGATACAGGCTGCTCCAACCTGCTGTAAAATGCTTGATTTCGAGAGTGAGCGAAACTAATGAAAACATTGTTGGGGTAAAACTAAAGGGAAAGACCTAGCACCAAATCCAATTTGCCATCTGATCTAACTTCTGGAGGCAGTCAAAATGATCCTTAGAATTCTTCCCTACCTTATTCCTGTGCTGAGATACAGGCTGCTCCAACCTGCTGTAAAATGCTTGATTTCGAGAGTGAGCGAAACTAATGAAAACATTGTTGGGGTAAAACCTAAAGGGAAAGACCTAGCACCAAATCCAATTTGCCATCTGATCTAACTTCTGGAGGCAGTGAAAATGAGCATTTGAATTCTTCCCTACCTTATTCCTGTGCTGAGATACAGGCTGCTCCAACCTGCTGTAAAATGCTTGATTTCGAGAGTGAGCGAAACTAATGAAAACATTGTTGGGGTAAAACCTAAAGGGAAAGACCTAGCACCAAATCCAATTTGCCATCTGATCTAACTTCTGGAGGCAGTCAAAATGATCCTTAGAATTCTTCCCTACCTTATTCCTGTGCTGAGATACAGGCTGCTCCAACCTGCTGTAAAATGCTTGATTTCGAGAGTGAGCGAAACTAATGAAAACATTGTTGGGGTAAAACCTAAAGGGAGAGACCTAGCACCAAATCCAATTTGCCATCTGATCTAACTTCTGGAGGCAGTCAAAATGAGCAGTTGAATTCTTCCCTACCTTATTCCTGTGCTGAGATACAGGCTGCTCCAACCTGCTGTAAAATGCTTGATTTCGAGAGTGAGCGAAACTAATGAAAACATTGTTGGGGTAAAACCTAAAGGGAAAGACCTAGCACCAAATCCAATTTGCCATCTGATCTAACTTCTGGAGGCAGTCAAAATGAGCCTTAGAATTCTTCCCTACCTTATTCCTGTGCTGAGATACAGGCTGCTCCAACCTGCTGTAAAATGCTTGATTTCGAGAGTGAGCGAAACTAATGAAAACATTGTTGGGGTAAAACCTAAAGGGAAAGACCTAGCACCAAATCCAATTTGCCATCTGATCTAACTTCTGGAGGCAGTCAAAATGAGCCTTAGAATTCTTCCCTACCTTATTCCTGTGCTGAGATACAGGCTGCTCCAACCTGCTGTAAAATGCTTGATTTCGAGAGTGAGCGAAACTAATGAAAACATTGTTGGGGTAAAACCTAAAGGGAAAGACCTAGCACCAAATCCAATTTGCCATCTGATCTAACTTCTGGAGGCAGTCAAAATGAGCCTTAGAATTCTTCCCTACCTTATTCCTGTGCTGAGATACAGGCTGCTCCAACCTGCTGTAAAATGCTTGATTTCGAGAGTGAGCGAAACTAATGAAAACATTGTTGGGGTAAAACCTAAAGGGAAAGACCTAGCACCAAATCCAATTTGCCATCTGATCTAACTTCTGGAGGCAGTCAAAATGAGCCTTAGAATTCTTCCCTACCTTATTCCTGTGCTGAGATACAGGCTGCTCCAACCTGCTGTAAAATGCTTGATTTCGAGAGTGAGCGAAACTAATGAAAACATTGTTGGGGTAAAACCTAAAGGGAAAGACCTAGCACCAAATCCAATTTGCCATCTGATCTAACTTCTGGAGGCAGTCAAAATGAGCATTTGAATTCTTCCCTACCTTATTCCTGTGCTGAGATACAGGCTGCTCCAACCTGCTGTAAAATGCTTGATTTCGAGAGTGAGCGAAACTAATGAAAACATTGTTGGGGTAAAACCTAAAGGGAAAGACCTAGCACCAAATCCAATTTGCCATCTGATCTAACTTCTGGAGGCAGTCAAAATGAGCCTTAGAATTCTTCCCTACCTTATTCCTGTGCTGAGATACAGGCTGCTCCAACCTGCTGTAAAATGCTTGATTTCGAGAGTGAGCGAAACTAATGAAAACATTGTTGGGGTAAAACCTAAAGGGAAAGACCTAGCACCAAATCCAATTTGCCATCTGATCTAACTTCTGGAGGCAGTCAAAATGAGCCTTAGAATTCTTCCCTACCTTATTCCTGTGCTGAGATACAGGCTGCTCCAACCTGCTGTAAAAATGCTTGATTTCGAGAGTGAGCGAAACTAATGAAAACATTGTTGGGGTAAAACCTAAAGGGAAAGACCTAGCACCAAATCCAATTTGCCATCTGATCTAACTTCTGGAGGCAGTCAAAATGAGCCTTAGAATTCTTCCCTACCTTATTCCTGTGCTGAGATACAGGCTGCTCCAACCTGCTGTAAAATGCTTGATTTCGAGAGTGAGCGAAACTAATGAAAACATTGTTGGGGTTAAAACCTAAAGGGAAAGACCTAGCACCAAATCCAATTTGCCATCTGATCTAACTTCTGGAGGCAGTCAAAATGAGCCTTAGAATTCTTCCCTACCTTATTCCTGTGCTGAGATACAGGCTGCTCCAACCTGCTGTAAAATGCTTGATTTCGAGAGTGAGCGAAACTAATGAAAACATTGTTGGGGGTAAAACCTAAAGGGAAAGACCTAGCACCAAATCCAATTTGCCATCTGATCTAACTTCTGGAGGCAGTCAAAATGAGCCTTAGAATTCTTCCTACCTTATTCCTGTGCTGAGATACAGGCTGCTCCAACCTGCTGTAAAATGCTTGATTTCGAGAGTGAGCGAAACTAATGAAAACATTGTTGGGGTAAAACCTAAAGGGAAAGACCTAGCACCAAATCCAATTTGCCATCTGATCTAACTTCTGGAGGCAGTCAAAATGAGCCTTAGAATTCTTCCCTACCTTATTCCTGTGCTGAGATACAGGCTGCTCCAACCTGCTGTAAAATGCTTGATTTCGAGAGTGAGCGAAACTAATGAAAACATTGTTGGGGTAAAACCTAAAGGGAAAGACCTAGCACCAAATCCAATTTGCCATCTGATCTAACTTCTGGAGGCAGTCAAAATGATCCTTAGAATTCTTCCCTACCTTATTCCTGTGCTGAGATACAGGCTGCTCCAACCTGCTGTAAAATGCTTGATTTCGAGAGTGAGCGAAACTAATGAAAACATTGTTGGGGTAAAACCTAAAGGGAAAGACCTAGCACCAAATCCAATTTGCCATCTGATCTAACTTCTGGAGGCAGTCAAAATGAGCATTTGAATTCTTCCCTACCTTATTCCTGTGCTGAGATACAGGCTGCTCCAACCTGCTGTAAAATGCTTGATTTCGAGAGTGAGCGAAACTAATGAAAACATTGTTGGGGTAAAACCTAAAGGGAAAGACCTAGCACCAAATCCAATTTGCCATCTGATCTAACTTCTGGAGGCAGTCAAATGATCCTTAGAATTCTTCCCTACCTTATTCCTGTGCTGAGATACAGGCTGCTCCAACCTGCTGTAAAATGCTTGATTTCGAGAGTGAGCGAAACTAATGAAAACATTGTTGGGGTAAAACCTAAAGGGAAAGACCTAGCACCAAATCCAATTTGCCATCTGATCTAACTTCTGGAGGCAGTCAAAATGAGCATTTGAATTCTTCCCTACCTTATTCCTGTGCTGAGATACAGGCTGCTCCAACCTGCTGTAAAATGCTTGATTTCGAGAGTGAGCGAAACTAATGAAAACATTGTTGGGGTAAAACCTAAAGGGAAAGACCTAGCACCAAATCCAATTTGCCATCTGATCTAACTTCTGGAGGCAGTCAAAATGAGCCTTAGAATTCTTCCCTACCTTATTCCTGTGCTGAGATACAGGCTGCTCCAACCTGCTGTAAAATGTTTGATTTCGAGAGTGAGCGAAACTAATGAAAACATTGTTGGGGTAAAACCTAAAGGGAAAGACCTAGCACCAAATCCAATTTGCCATCTGATCTAACTTCTGGAGGCAGTCAAAATGAGCCTTAGAATTCTTCCCTACCTTATTCCTGTGCTGAGATACAGGCTGCTCCAACCTGCTGTAAAATGCTTGATTTCGAGAGTGAGCGAAACTAATGAAAACATTGTTGGGGTAAAACCTAAAGGGAAAGACCTAGCACCAAATCCAATTTGCCATCTGATCTAACTTCTGGAGGCAGTCAAAATGATCCTTAGAATTCTTCCCTACCTTATTCCTGTGCTGAGATACAGGCTGCTCCAACCTGCTGTAAAATGCTTGATTTCGAGAGTGAGCGAAACTAATGAAAACATTGTTGGGGTAAAACCTAAAGGGAAAGACCTAGCACCAAATCCAATTTGCCATCTGATCTAACTTCTGGAGGCAGTCAAAATGATCCTTAGAATTCTTCCCTACCTTATTCCTGTGCTGAGATACAGGCTGCTCCAACCTGCTGTAAAAATGCTTGATTTCGAGAGTGAGCGAAACTAATGAAAACATTGTTGGGGTAAAACCTAAAGGGAAAGACCTAGCACCAAATCCAATTTGCCATCTGATCTAACTTCTGGAGGCAGTCAAAATGAGCCTTAGAATTCTTCCCTACCTTATTCCTGTGCTGAGATACAGGCTGCTCCAACCTGCTGTAAAATGCTTGATTTCGAGAGTGAGCGAAACTAATGAAAACATTGTTGGGGTAAAACCTAAAGGGAAAGACCTAGCACCAAATCCAATTTGCCATCTGATCTAACTTCTGGAGGCAGTCAAAATGATCCTTCGAATTCTTCCCTACCTTATTCCTGTGCTGAGATACAGGCTGCTCCAACCTGCTGTAAAATGCTTGATTTCGAGAGTGAGCGAAACTAATGAAAACATTGTTGGGGTAAAACCTAAAGGGAAAGACCTAGCACCAAATCCAATTTGCCATCTGATCTAACTTCTGGAGGCAGTCAAAATGAGCATTTGAATTCTTCCCTACCTTATTCCTGTGCTGAGATACAGGCTGCTCCAACCTGCTGTAAAATGCTTGATTTCGAGAGTGAGCGAAACTAATGAAAACATTGTTGGGGTAAAACCTAAAGGGAAAGACCTAGCACCAAATCCAATTTGCCATCTGATCTAACTTCTGGAGGCAGTCCAAAATGAGCCTTAGAATTCTTCCCTACCTTATTCCTGTGCTGAGATACAGGCTGCTCCAACCTGCTGTAAAATGCTTGATTTCGAGAGTGAGCGAAACTAATGAAAACATTGTTGGGGTAAAAACCTAAAGGGAAAGACCTAGCACCAAATCCAATTTGCCATCTGATCTAACTTCTGGAGGCAGTCAAAATGAGCATTTGAATTCTTCCCTACCTTATTCCTGTGCTGAGATACAGGCTGCTCCAACCTGCTGTAAAATGCTTGATTTCGAGAGTGAGCGAAACTAATGAAAACATTGTTGGGGTAAAACCTAAAGGGAAAGACCTAGCACCAAATCCAATTTGCCATCTGATCTAACTTCTGGAGGCAGTCAAAATGAGCCTTAGAATTCTTCCCTACCTTATTCCTGTGCTGAGATACAGGCTGCTCCAACCTGCTGTAAAATGCTTGATTTCGAGAGTGAGCGAAACTAATGAAAACATTGTTGGGGTAAAACCTAAAGGGAAAGACCTAGCACCAAATCCAATTTGCCATCTGATCTAACTTCTGGAGGCAGTCAAAATGAGCCTTAGAATTCTTCCCTACCTTATTCCTGTGCTGAGATACAGGCTGCTCCAACCTGCTGTAAAATGCTTGATTTCGAGAGTGAGCGAAACTAATGAAAACATTGTTGGGGTAAAACCTAAAGGGAAAGACCTAGCACCAAATCCAATTTGCCATCTGATCTAACTTCTGGAGGCAGTCAAAATGAGCCTTAGAATTCTTCCCTACCTTATTCCTGTGCTGAGATACAGGCTGCTCCAACCTGCTGTAAAATGCTTGATTTCGAGAGTGAGCGAAACTAATGAAAACATTGTTGGGGTAAAACCTAAAGGGAAAGACCTAGCACCAAATCCAATTTGCCATCTGATCTAACTTCTGGAGGCAGTCAAAATGAGCCTTCGAATTCTTCCCTACCTTATTCCTGTGCTGAGATACAGGCTGCTCCAACCTGCTGTAAAATGCTTGATTTCGAGAGTGAGCGAAACTAATGAAAACATTGTTGGGGTAAAACCTAAAGGGAAAGACCTAGCACCAAATCCAATTTGCCATCTGATCTAACTTCTGGAGGCAGTCAAAATGAGCCTTAGAATTCTTCCCTACCTTATTCCTGTGCTGAGATACAGGCTGCTCCAACCTGCTGTAAAATGCTTGATTTCGAGAGTGAGCGAAACTAATGAAAACATTGTTGGGGTAAAACCTAAAGGGAAAGACCTAGCACCAAATCCAATTTGCCATCTGATCTAACTTCTGGAGGCAGTCAAAATGAGCCTTAGAATTCTTCCCTACCTTATTCCTGTGCTGAGATACAGGCTGCTCCAACCTGCTGTAAAATGCTTGATTTCGAGAGTGAGCGAAACTAATGAAAACATTGTTGGGGTAAAACCTAAAGGGAAAGACCTAGCACCAAATCCAATTTGCCATCTGATCTAACTTCTGGAGGCAGTCAAAATGATCCTTAGAATTCTTCCCTACCTTATTCCTGTGCTGAGATACAGGCTGCTCCAACCTGCTGTAAAATGCTTGATTTCGAGAGTGAGCGAAACTAATGAAAACATTGTTGGGGTAAAACCTAAAGGGAAAGACCTAGCACCAAATCCAATTTGCCATCTGATCTAACTTCTGGAGGCAGTCAAAATGAGCATTTGAATTCTTCCCTACCTTATTCCTGTGCTGAGATACAGGCTGCTCCAACCTGCTGTAAAATGCTTGATTTCGAGAGTGAGCGAAACTAATGAAAACATTGTTGGGGTAAAACCTAAAGGGAAAGACCTAGCACCAAATCCAATTTGCCATCTGATCTAACTTCTGGAGGCAGTCAAAATGATCCTTAGAATTCTTCCCTACCTTATTCCTGTGCTGAGATACAGGCTGCTCCAACCTGCTGTAAAATGCTTGATTTCGAGAGTGAGCGAAACTAATGAAAACATTGTTGGGGTAAAACCTAAAGGGAAAGACCTAGCACCAAATCCAATTTGCCATCTGATCTAACTTCTGGAGGCAGTCAAAATGAGCATTTGAATTCTTCCCTACCTTATTCCTGTGCTGAGATACAGGCTGCTCCAACCTGCTGTAAAATGCTTGATTTCGAGAGTGAGCGAAACTAATGAAAACATTGTTGGGGTAAAACCTAAAGGGAAAGACCTAGCACCAAATCCAATTTGCCATCTGATCTAACTTCTGGAGGCAGTCAAAATGAGCCTTAGAATTCTTCCCTACCTTATTCCTGTGCTGAGATACAGGCTGCTCCAACCTGCTGTAAAATGCTTGATTTCGGAGAGTGAGCGAAACTAATGAAAACATTGTTGGGGTAAAACCTAAAGGGAAAGACCTAGCACCAAATCCAATTTGCCATCTGATCTAACTTCTGGAGGCAGTCAAAATGAGCCTTAGAATTCTTCCCTACCTTATTCCTGTGCTGAGATACAGGCTGCTCCAACCTGCTGTAAAATGCTTGATTTCGAGAGTGAGCGAAACTAATGAAAACATTGTTGGGGTAAAACCTAAAGGGAAAGACCTAGCACCAAATCCAATTTGCCATCTGATCTAACTTCTGGAGGCAGTCAAAATGAGCCTTAGAATTCTTCCCTACCTTATTCCTGTGCTGAGATACAGGCTGCTCCAACCTGCTGTAAAATGCTTGATTTCGAGAGTGAGCGAAACTAATGAAAACATTGTTGGGGTAAAACCTAAAGGGAAAGACCTAGCACCAAATCCAATTTGCCATCTGATCTAACTTCTGGAGGCAGTCAAAATGAGCCTTAGAATTCTTCCCTACCTTATTCCTGTGCTGAGATACAGGCTGCTCCAACCTGCTGTAAAATGCTTGATTTCGAGAGTGAGCGAAACTAATGAAAACATTGTTGGGGTAAAACCTAAAGGGAAAGACCTAGCACCAAATCCAATTTGCCATCTGATCTAACTTCTGGAGGCAAGTCAAAATGAGCCTTCGAATTCTTCCCTACCTTATTCCTGTGCTGAGATACAGGCTGCTCCAACCTGCTGTAAAATGCTTGATTTCGAGAGTGAGCGAAACTAATGAAAACATTGTTGGGGTAAAACCTAAAGGGAAAGACCTAGCACCAAATCCAATTTGCCATCTGATCTAACTTCTGGAGGCAGTCAAAATGATCCTTAGAATTCTTCCCTACCTTATTCCTGTGCTGAGATACAGGCTGCTCCAACCTGCTGTAAAATGCTTGATTTCGAGAGTGAGCGAAACTAATGAAAACATTGTTGGGGTAAAACCTAAAGGGAAAGACCTAGCACCAAATCCAATTTGCCATCTGATCTAACTTCTGGAGGCAGTCAAAATGAGCCTTAGAATTCTTCCCTACCTTATTCCTGTGCTGAGATACAGGCTGCTCCAACCTGCTGTAAAATGCTTGATTTCGAGAGTGAGCGAAACTAATGAAAAACATTGTTGGGGGTAAAACCTAAAGGGAAAGACCTAGCACCAAATCCAATTTGCCATCTGATCTAACTTCTGGAGGCAGTCAAAATGAGCCTTAGAATTCTTCCCTACCTTATTCTGTGCTGAGATACAGGCTGCTCCAACCTGCTGTAAAATGCTTGATTTCGAGGGTGAGCGAAACTAATGAAAACATTGTTGGGGTAAAACCTAAAGGGAAAGACCTAGCACCAAATCCAATTTGCCATCTGATCTAACTTCTGGAGGCAGTCAAAATGAGCCTTAGAATTCTTCCCTACCTTATTCCTGTGCTGAGATACAGGCTGCTCCAACCTGCTGTAAAATGCTTGATTTCGAGAGTGAGCGAAACTAATGAAAACATTGTTGGGGTAAAACCTAAAGGGAAAGACCTAGCACCAAATCCAATTTGCCATCTGATCTAACTTCTGGAGGCAGTCAAAATGAGCCTTAGAATTCTTCCCTACCTTATTCCTGTGCTGAGATACAGGCTGCTCCAACCTGCTGTAAAATGCTTGATTTCGAGAGTGAGCGAAACTAATGAAAAACATTGTTGGGGTAAAACCTAAAGGCAAAGACCTAGCACCAAATCCAATTTGCCATCTGATCTAACTTCTGGAGGCAGTCAAAATGAGCCTTAGAATTCTTCCCTACCTTATTCCTGTGCTGAGATACAGGCTGCTCCAACCTGCTGTAAAATGCTTGATTTCGAGAGTGAGCGAAACTAATGAAAACATTGTTGGGGTAAAACCTAAAGGGAAAGACCTAGCACCAAATCCAATTTGCCATCTGATCTAACTTCTGGAGGCAGTCAAAATGAGCCTTAGAATTCTTCCCTACCTTATTCCTGTGCTGAGATACAGGCTGCTCCAACCTGCTGTAAAATGCTTGATTTCGAGAGTGAGCGAAAACTAATGAAAACATTGTTGGGGTAAAACCTAAAGGGAAAGACCTAGCACCAAATCCAATTTGCCATCTGATCTAACTTCTGGAGGCAGTCAAAATGAGCCTTAGAATTCTTCCCTACCTTATTCCTGTGCTGAGATACAGGCTGCTCCAACCTGCTGTAAAATGCTTGATTTCGAGAGTGAGCGAAACTAATGAAAACATTGTTGGGGTAAAACCTAAAGGGAAAGACCTAGCACCAAATCCAATTTGCCATCTGATCTAACTTCTGGAGGCAGTCAAAATGAGCCTTAGAATTCTTCCCTACCTTATTCCTGTGCTGAGATACAGGCTGCTCCAACCTGCTGTAAAATGCTTGATTTCGAGAGTGAGCGAAACTAATGAAAACATTGTTGGGGTAAAACCTAAAGGGAAAGACCTAGCACCAAATCCAATTTGCCATCTGATCTAACTTCTGGAGGCAGTCAAAATGAGCCTTAGAATTCTTCCCTACCTTATTCCTGTGCTGAGATACAGGCTGCTCCAACCTGCTGTAAAATGCTTGATTTCGAGAGTGAGCGAAACTAATGAAAACATTGTTGGGGTAAAACCTAAAGGGAAAGACCTAGCACCAAATCCAATTTGCCATCTGATCTAACTTCTGGAGGCAGTCAAAATGAGCCTTAGAATTCTTCCCTACCTTATTCCTGTGCTGAGATACAGGCTGCTCCAACCTGCTGTAAAATGCTTGATTTCGAGAGTGAGCGAAACTAATGAAAACATTGTTGGGGTAAAACCTAAAGGGAAAGACCTAGCACCAAATCCAATTTGCCATCTGATCTAACTTCTGGAGGCAGTCAAAATGAGCCTTCGAATTCTTCCCTACCTTATTCCTGTGCTGAGATACAGGCTGCTCCAACCTGCTGTAAAATGCTTGATTTCGAGAGTGAGCGAAACTAATGAAAAACATTGTTGGGGTAAAACCTAAAGGGAAAGACCTAGCACCAAATCCAATTTGCCATCTGATCTAACTTCTGGAGGCAGTCAAAATGAGCCTTAGAATTCTTCCCTACCTTATTCCTGTGCTGAGATACAGGCTGCTCCAACCTGCTGTAAAATGCTTGATTTCGAGAGTGAGCGAAACTAATGAAAACACTGTTGGGGTAAAACCTAAAGGGAAAGACCTAGCACCAAATCCAATTTGCCATCTGATCTAACTTCTGGAGGCAGTCAAAATGAGCCTTAGAATTCTTCCCTACCTTATTCCTGTGCTGAGATACAGGCTGCTCCAACCTGCTGTAAAATGCTTGATTTCGAGAGTGAGCGAAACTAATGAAAACATTGTTGGGGTAAAACCTAAAGGGAAAGACCTAGCACCAAATCCAATTTGCCATCTGATCTAACGTCTGGAGGCAGTCAAAATGATCCTTAGAATTCTTCCCTACCTTATTCCTGTGCTGAGATACAGGCTGCTCCAACCTGCTGTAAAATGCTTGATTTCGAGAGTGAGCGAAACTAATGAAAACATTGTTGGGGTAAAACCTAAAGGGAAAGACCTAGCACCAAATCCAATTTACCATCTGATCTAACTTCTGGAGGCAGTCAAAATGATCCTTAGAATTCTTCCCTACCTTATTCCTGTGCTGAGATACAGGCTGCTCCAACCTGCTGTAAAATGCTTGATTTCGAGAGTGAGCGAAACTAATGAAAACATTGTTGGGGTAAAACCTAAAGGGAAAGACCTAGCACCAAATCCAATTTGCCATCTGATCTCACTTCTGGAGGCAGTCAAAATGAGCCTTAGAATTCTTCCCTACCTTATTCCTGTGCTGAGATACAGGCTGCTCCAACCTGCTGTAAAATGCTTGATTTCGAGAGTGAGCAAAACTAATGAAAACATTGTTGGGGTAAAACCTAAAGGGAAAGACCTAGCACCAAATCCAATTTGCCATCTGATCTAACTTCTGGAGGCAGTCAAAATGAGCCTTAGAATTCTTCCCTACCTTATTCCTGTGCTGAGATACAGGCTGCTCCAACCTGCTGTAAAATGCTTGATTTCGAGAGTGAGCGAAACTAATGAAAACATTGTTGGGGTAAAACCTAAAGGGAAAGACCTAGCACCAAATCCAATTTGCCATCTGATCTAACTTCTGGAGGCAGTCAAAATGAGCCTTAGAATTCTTCCCTACCTTATTCCTGTGCTGAGATACAGGCTGCTCCAACCTGCTGTAAAATGCTTGATTTCGAGAGTGAGCGAAACTAATGAAAACATTGTTGGGGGTAAAACCTAAAGGGAAAGACCTAGCACCAAATCCAATTTGCCATCTGATCTAACTTCTGGAGGCAGTCAAAATGAGCCTTAGAATTCTTCCCTACCTTATTCCTGTGCTGAGATACAGGCTGCTCCAACCTGCTGTAAAATGCTTGATTTCGAGAGTGAGCGAAACTAATGAAAACATTGTTGGGGTAAAACCTAAAGGGAAAGACCTAGCACCAAATCCAATTTGCCATCTGATCTAACTTCTGGAGGCAGTCAAAATGAGCCTTAGAATTCTTCCCTACCTTATTCCTGTGCTGAGATACAGGCTGCTCCAACCTGCTGTAAAATGCTTGATTTCGAGAGTGAGCGAAACTAATGAAAACATTGTTGGGGTAAAACCTAAAGGGAAAGACCTAGCACCAAATCCAATTTTGCCATCTGATCTAACTTCTGGAGGCAGTCAAAATGATCCTTAGAATTCTTCCCTACCTTATTCCTGTGCTGAGATACAGGCTGCTCCAACCTGCTGTAAAATGCTTGATTTCGAGAGTGAGCGAAACTAATGAAAACATTGTTGGGGTAAAACCTAAAGGGAAAGACCTAGCACCAAATCCAATTTGCCATCTGATCTAACTTCTGGAGGCAGTCAAAATGATCCTTAGAATTCTTCCCTACCTTATTCCTGTGCCTGAGATACAGGCTGCTCCAACCTGCTGTAAAATGCTTGATTTCGAGAGTGAGCGAAACTAATGAAAACACTGTTGGGGTAAAACCAAAAGGGAAAGACCTAGCACCAAATCCAATTTGCCATCTGATCTAACTTCTGGAGGCAGTCAAAATGAGCCTTAGAATTCTTCCTACCTTATTCCTGTGCTGAGATACAGGCTGCTCCAACCTGCTGTAAAATGCTTGATTTCGAGAGTGAGCGAAACTAATGAAAACATTGTTGGGGTAAAACCTAAAGGGAAAGACCTAGCACCAAATCCAATTTGCCATCTGATCTCACTTCAGGAGGCAGTCAAAATGAGCCTTAGAATTCTTCCCTACCTTATTCCTGTGCTGAGATACAGGCTGCCCCAACCTGCTGTAAAATGCTTGATTTCGAGAGTGAGCGAAACTAATGAAAACATTGTTGGGTAAAACCTAAAGGGAAAGACCTAGCACCAAATCCAATTTGCCATCTGATCTAACTTCTGGAGGCAGTCAAAATGAGCCTTAGAATTCTTCCCTACCTTATTCCTGTGCTGAGATACAGGCTGCTCCAACCTGCTGTAAAATGCTTGATTTCGAGAGTGAGCGAAACTAATGAAAACATTGTTGGGGTAAAACCTAAAGGGAAAGACCTAGCACCAAATCCAATTTGCCATCTGATCTAACTTCTGGAGGCAGTCAAAATGAGCATTTGAATTCTTCCCTACCTTATTCCTGTGCTGAGATACAGGCTGCTCCAACCTGCTGTAAAATGCTTGATTTCGAGAGTGAGCGAAACTAATGAAAAACATTGTTGGGGTAAAACCTAAAGGGAAAGACCTAGCACCAAATCCAATTTGCCATCTGATCTAACTTCTGGAGGCAGTCAAAATGAGCCTTAGAATTCTTCCCTACCTTATTCCTGTGCTGAGATACAGGCTGCTCCAACCTGCTGTAAAATGCTTGATTTCGATGAGTGAGCGAAACTAATGAAAACATTGTTGGGGTAAAACCTAAAGGGAAAGACCTAGCACCAAATCCAATTTGCCATCTGATCTAACTTCTGGAGGCAGTCAAAATGAGCCTTAGAATTCTTCCCCTACCTTATTCCTGTGCTGAGATACAGGCTGCTCCAACCTGCTGTAAAATGCTTGATTTCGAGAGTGAGCGAAACTAATGAAAACATTGTTGGGGTAAAACCTAAAGGGAAAGACCTAGCACCAAATCCAATTTGCCATCTGATCTAACTTCTGGAGGCAGTCAAAATGAGCCTTAGAATTCTTCCCTACCTTATTCCTGTGCTGAGATACAGGCTGCTCCAACCTGCTGTAAAATGCTTGATTTCGAGAGTGAGCGAAACTAATGAAAACATTGTTGGGGTAAAACCTAAAGGGAAAGACCTAGCACCAAATCCAATTTGCCATCTGATCTAACTTCTGGAGGCAGTCAAAATGAGCCTTAGAATTCTTCCCTACCTTATTCCTGTGCTGAGATACAGGCTGCTCCAACCTGCTGTAAAATGCTTGATTTCGAGAGTGAGCGAAACTAATGAAAACATTGTTGGGGTAAAACCTAAAGGGAAAGACCTAGCACCAAATCCAATTTGCCATCTGATCTAACTTCTGGAGGCAGTCAAAATGAGCCTTAGAATTCTTCCCTACCTTATTCCTGTGCTGAGATACAGGCTGCTCCAACCTGCTGTAAAATGCTTGATTTCGAGAGTGAGCGAAACTAATGAAAACATTGTTGGGGTAAAACCTAAAGGGAAAGACCTAGCACCAAATCCAATTTGCCATCTGATCTAACTTCTGGAGGCAGTCAAAATGAGCCTTAGAATTCTTCCCTACCTTATTCCTGTGCTGAGATACAGGCTGCCCCAACCTGCTGTAAAATGCTTGATTTCGAGAGTGAGCGAAACTAATGAAAACATTGTTGGGGGTAAAACCTAAAGGGAAAGACCTAGCACCAAATCCAATTTGCCATCTGATCTAACTTCTGGAGGCAGTCAAAATGATCCTTAGAATTCTTCCCTACCTTATTCCTGTGCTGAGATACAGGCTGCTCCAACCTGCTGTAAAATGCTTGATTTCGAGAGTGAGCGAAACTAATGAAAACATTGTTGGGGTAAAACCTAAAGGGAAAGACCTAGCACCAAATCCAATTTGCCATCTGATCTAACTTCTGGAGGCAGTCAAAATGAGCCTTAGAATTCTTCCCTACCTTATTCCTGTGCTGAGATACAGGCTGCTCCAACCTGCTGTAAAATGCTTGATTTCGAGAGTGAGCGAAACTAATGAAAACATTGTTGGGGTAAAACCTAAAGGGAAAGACCTAGCACCAAATCCAATTTGCCATCTGATCTAACTTCTGGAGGCAGTCAAAATGAGCCTTAGAATTCTTCCCTACCTTATTCCTGTGCTGAGATACAGGCTGCTCCAACCTGCTGTAAAATGCTTGATTTCGAGAGTGAGCGAAACTAATGAAAACATTGTTGGGGTAAAAACCTAAAGGGAAAGACCTAGCACCAAATCCAATTTGCCATCTGATCTAACTTCTGGAGGCAGTCAAAATGAGCCTTAGAATTCTTCCCTACCTTATTCCTGTGCTGAGATACAGGCTGCTCCAACCTGCTGTAAAATGCTTGATTTCGAGAGTGAGCGAAACTAATGAAAACATTGTTGGGGTAAAACCTAAAGGGAAAGACCTAGCACCAAATCCAATTTGCCATCTGATCTAACTTCTGGAGGCAGTCAAAATGAGCCTTAGAATTCTTCCCTACCTTATTCCTGTGCTGAGATACAGGCTGCTCCAACCTGCTGTAAAATGCTTGATTTCGAGAAGTGAGCGAAACTAATGAAAACATTGTTGGGGTAAAACCTAAAGGGAAAGACCTAGCACCAAATCCAATTTGCCATCTGATCTAACTTCTGGAGGCAGTCAAAATGAGCCTTAGAATTCTTCCCTACCTTATTCCTGTGCTGAGATACAGGCTGCTCCAACCTGCTGTAAAATGCTTGATTTCGAGAGTGAGCGAAACTAATGAAAACATTGTTGGGGTAAAACCTAAAGGGAAAGACCTAGCACCAAATCCAATTTGCCATCTGATCTAACTTCTGGAGGCAGTCAAAATGAGCCTTAGAATTCTTCCCTACCTTATTCCTGTGCTGAGATACAGGCTGCTCCAACCTGCTGTAAAATGCTTGATTTCGAGAGTGAGCGAAACTAATGAAAACATTGTTGGGGTAAAACCTAAAGGGAAAGACCTAGCACCAAATCCAATTTGCCATCTGATCTAACTTCTGGAGGCAGTCAAAATGAGCCTTAGAATTCTTCCCTACCTTATTCCTGTGCTGAGATACAGGCTGCTCCAACCTGCTGTAAAATGCTTGATTTCGAGAGTGAGCGAAACTAATGAAAACATTGTTGGGGTAAAACCTAAAGGGAAAGACCTAGCACCAAATCCAATTTGCCATCTGATCTAACTTCTGGAGGCAGTCAAAATGAGCCTTAGAATTCTTCCCTACCTTATTCCTGTGCTGAGATACAGGCTGCCCCAACCTGCTGTAAAATGCTTGATTTCGAGAGTGAGCGAAACTAATGAAAACATTGTTGGGGTAAAACCTAAAGGGAAAGACCTAGCACCAAATCCAATTTGCCATCTGATCTAACTTCTGGAGGCAGTCAAAATGAGCCTTAGAATTCTTCCCTACCTTATTCCTGTGCTGAGATACAGGCTGCTCCAACCTGCTGTAAAATGCTTGATTTCGAGAGTGAGCGAAACTAATGAAAACATTGTTGGGGTAAAAACCTAAAGGGAAAGACCTAGCACCAAATCCAATTTGCCATCTGATCTAACTTCTGGAGGCAGTCAAAATGAGCATTTGAATTCTTCCCTACCTTATTCCTGTGCTGAGATACAGGCTGCTCCAACCTGCTGTAAAATGCTTGATTTCGAGAGTGAGCGAAACTAATGAAAACATTGTTGGGGTAAAACCTAAAGGGAAAGACCTAGCACCAAATCCAATTTGCCATCTGATCTAACTTCTGGAGGCAGTCAAAATGAGCCTTAGAATTCTTCCCTACCTTATTCCTGTGCTGAGATACAGGCTGCTCCAACCTGCTGTAAAATGCTTGATTTCGAGAGTGAGCGAAACTAATGAAAACATTGTTGGGGTAAAACCTAAAGGGAAAGACCTAGCACCAAATCCAATTTGCCATCTGATCTAACTTCTGGAGGCAGTCAAAATGAGCCTTAGAATTCTTCCCTACCTTATTCCTGTGCTGAGATACAGGCTGCTCCAACCTGCTGTAAAATGCTTGATTTCGAGAGTGAGCGAAACTAATGAAAACATTGTTGGGGTAAAACCTAAAGGGAAAGACCTAGCACCAAATCCAATTTGCCATCTGATCTAACTTCTGGAGGCAGTCAAAATGATCCTTAGAATTCTTCCCTACCTTATTCCTGTGCTGAGATACAGGCTGCTCCAACCTGCTGTAAAATGCTTGATTTCGAGAGTGAGCGAAACTAATGAAAACATTGTTGGGGGTAAAACCTAAAGGGAAAGACCTAGCACCAAATCCAATTTGCCATCTGATCTAACTTCTGGAGGCAGTCAAAATGATCCTTAGAATTCTTCCCTACCTTATTCCTGTGCTGAGATACAGGTTGCTCCAACCTGCTGTAAAATGCTTGATTTCGAGAGTGAGCGAAACTAATGAAAACATTGTTGGGGTAAAACCTAAAGGGAAAGACCTAGCACCAAATCCAATTTGCCATCTGATCTAACTTCTGGAGGCAGTCAAAATGATCCTTAGAATTCTTCCCTACCTTATTCCTGTGCTGAGATACAGGCTGCTCCAACCTGCTGTAAAATGCTTGATTTCGAGAGTGAGCGAAACTAATGAAAACATTGTTGGGGTAAAAACCTAAAGGGAAAGACCTAGCACCAAATCCAATTTGCCATCTGATCTAACTTCTGGAGGCAGTCAAAATGAGCCTTAGAATTCTTCCCTACCTTATTCCTGTGCTGAGATACAGGCTGCTCCAACCTGCTGTAAAATGCTTGATTTCGAGAGTGAGCGAAACTAATGAAAACATTGTTGGGGTAAAACCTAAAGGGAAAGACCTAGCACCAAATCCAATTTGCCATCTGATCTAACTTCTGGAGGCAGTCAAAATGAGCCTTAGAATTCTTCCCTACCTATTCCTGTGCTGAGATACAGGCTGCTCCAACCTGCTGTAAAATGCTTGATTTCGAGAGTGAGCGAAACTAATGAAAACATTGTTGGGGTAAAACCTAAAGGGAAAGACCTAGCACCAAATCCAATTTGCCATCTGATCTCACTTCTGGAGGCAGTCAAAATGAGCCTTAGAATTCTTCCCTTCCTTATTCCTGTGCTGAGATACAGGCTGCTCCAACCTGCTGTAAAATGCTTGATTTCGAGAGTGAGCGAAACTAATGAAAACATTGTTGGGGTAAAACCTAAAGGGAAAGACCTAGCACCAAATCCAATTTGCCATCTGATCTAACTTCTGGAGGCAGTCAAAATGATCCTTAGAATTCTTCCCTACCTTATTCCTGTGCTGAGATACAGGCTGCTCCAACCTGCTGTAAAATGCTTGATTTCGAGAGTGAGCGAAACTAATGAAAACATTGTTGGGGTAAAACCTAAAGGGAAAGACCTAGCACCAAATCCAATTTGCCATCTGATCTAACTTCTGGAGGCAGTCAAAATGAGCCTTAGAATTCTTCCCTACCTTATTCCTGTGCTGAGATACAGGCTGCTCCAACCTGCTGTAAAATGCTTGATTTCGAGAGTGAGCGAAACTAATGAAAACATTGTTGGGGTAAAACCTAAAGGGAAAGACCTAGCACCAAATCCAATTTGCCATCTGATCTAACTTCTGGAGGCAGTCAAAATGAGCCTTAGAATTCTTCCCTACCTTATTCCTGTGCTGAGATACAGGCTGCTCCAACCTGCTGTAAAATGCTTGATTTCGAGAGTGAGCGAAACTAATGAAAACATTGTTGGGGTAAAACCTAAAGGGAAAGACCTAGCACCAAATCCAATTTGCCATCTGATCTAACTTCTGGAGGCAGTCAAAATGAGCCTTAGAATTCTTCCCTACCTTATTCCTGTGCTGAGATACAGGCTGCTCCAACCTGCTGTAAAATGCTTGATTTCGAGAGTGAGCGAAACTAATGAAAACATTGTTGGGGTAAAACCTAAAGGGAAAGACCTAGCACCAAATCCAATTTGCCATCTGATCTAACTTCTGGAGGCAGTCAAAATGATCCTTAGAATTCTTCCCTACCTTATTCCTGTGCTGAGATACAGGCTGCTCCAACCTGCTGTAAAATGCTTGATTTCGAGAGTGAGCGAAACTAATGAAAACATTGTTGGGGTAAAACCTAAAGGGAAAGACCTAGCACCAAATCCAATTTGCCATCTGATCTAACTTCTGGAGGCAGTCAAAATGAGCCTTAGAATTCTTCCCTACCTTATTCCTGTGCTGAGATACAGGCTGCTCCAACCTGCTGTAAAATGCTTGATTTCGAGAGTGAGCGAAACTAATGAAAACATTGTTGGGGTAAAACCTAAAGGGAAAGACCTAGCACCAAATCCAATTTGCCATCTGATCTAACTTCTGGAGGCAGTCAAAATGATCCTTAGAATTCTTCCCTACCTTATTCCTGTGCTGAGATACAGGCTGCTCCATCCTGCTGTAAAATGCTTGATTTCGAGAGTGAGCGAAACTAATGAAAACATTGTTGGGGTAAAACCTAAAGGGAAAGACCTAGCACCAAATCCAATTTGCCATCTGATCTAACTTCTGGAGGCAGTCAAAATGAGCCTTAGAATTCTTCCCTACCTTATTCCTGTGCTGAGATACAGGCTGCTCCAACCTGCTGTAAAATGCTTGATTTCGAGAGTGAGCGAAACTAATGAAAACATTGTTGGGGTAAAACCTAAAGGGAAAGACCTAGCACCAAATCCAATTTGCCATCTGATCTAACTTCTGGAGGCAGTCAAAATGAGCCTTAGAATTCTTCCCTACCTTATTCCTGTGCTGAGATACAGGCTGCTCCAACCTGCTGTAAAATGCTTGATTTCGAGAGTGAGCGAAACTAATGAAAACATTGTTGGGGTAAAACCTAAAGGGAAAGACCTAGCACCAAATCCAATTTGCCATCTGATCTAACTTCTGGAGGCAGTCAAAATGATCCTTAGAATTCTTCCCTACCTTATTCCTGTGCTGAGATACAGGCTGCTCCAACCTGCTGTAAAATGCTTGATTTCGAGAGTGAGCGAAACTAATGAAAACATTGTTGGGGTAAAACCTAAAGGGAAAGACCTAGCACCAAATCCAATTTGCCATCTGATCTAACTTCTGGAGGCAGTCAAAATGATCCTTAGAATTCTTCCCTACCTTATTCCTGTGCTGAGATACAGGCTGCTCCAACCTGCTGTAAAATGCTTGATTTCGAGGAGTGAGCGAAACTAATGAAAACATTGTTGGGGTAAAACCTAAAGGGAAAGACCTAGCACCAAATCCAATTTGCCATCTGATCTAACTTCTGGAGGCAGTCAAAATGAGCCTTAGAATTCTTCCCTACCTTATTCCTGTGCTGAGATACAGGCTGCTCCAGCCTGCTGTAAAATGCTTGATTTCGAGAGTGAGCGAAACTAATGAAAACATTGTTGGGGTAAAACCTAAAGGGAAAGACCTAGCACCAAATCCAATTTGCCATCTGATCTAACTTCTGGAGGCAGTCAAAATGAGCCTTAGAATTCTTCCCTACCTTATTCCTGTGCTGAGATACAGGCTGCTCCAACCTGCTGTAAAATGCTTGATTTCGAGAGTGAGCGAAACTAATGAAAACATTGTTGGGGTAAAACCTAAAGGGAAAGACCTAGCACCAAATCCAATTTGCCATCTGATCTAACTTCTGGAGGCAGTCAAAATGAGCCTTAGAATTCTTCCCTACCTTATTCCTGTGCTGAGATACAGGCTGCTCCAACCTGCTGTAAAATGCTTGATTTCGAGAGTGAGCGAAACTAATGAAAACATTGTTGGGTAAAACCTAAAGGGAAAGACCTAGCACCAAATCCAATTTGCCATCTGATCTAACTTCTGGAGGCAGTCAAAATGAGCCTTAGAATTCTTCCCTACCTTATTCCTGTGCTGAGATACAGGCTGCTCCAACCTGCTGTAAAATGCTTGATTTCGAGAGTGAGCGAAACTAATGAAAACATTGTTGGGGTAAAACCTAAAGGGAAAGACCTAGCACCAAATCCAATTTGCCATCTGATCTAACTTCTGGAGGCAGTCAAAATGATCCTTAGAATTCTTCCCTACCTTATTCCTGTGCTGAGATACAGGCTGCTCCAACCTGCTGTAAAATGCTTGATTTCGAGAGTGAGCGAAACTAATGAAAACATTGTTGGGGTAAAACCTAAAGGGAAAGACCTAGCACCAAATCCAATTTGCCATCTGATCTAACTTCTGGAGGCAGTCAAAATGAGCCTTAGAATTCTTCCCTACCTTATTCCTGTGCTGAGATACAGGCTGCTCCAACCTGCTGTAAAATGCTTGATTTCGAGAGTGAGCGAAACTAATGAAAACATTGTTGGGGTAAAACCTAAAGGGAAAGACCTAGCACCAAATCCAATTTGCCATCTGATCTAACTTCTGGAGGCAGTCAAAATGAGCCTTAGAATTCTTCCCTACCTTATTCCTGTGCTGAGATACAGGCTGCTCCATCCTGCTGTAAAATGCTTGATTTCGAGAGTGAGCGAAACTAATGAAAACATTGTTGGGGTAAAACCTAAAGGGAAAGACCTAGCACCAAATCCAATTTGCCATCTGATCTAACTTCTGGAGGCAGTCAAAATGAGCCTTAGAATTCTTCCCTACCTTATTCCTGTGCTGAGATACAGGCTGCTCCAACCTGCTGTAAAATGCTTGATTTCGAGAGTGAGCGAAACTAATGAAAACATTGTTGGGGTAAAACCTAAAGGGAAAGACCTAGCACCAAATCCAATTTGCCATCTGATCTAACTTCTGGAGGCAGTCAAAATGAGCCTTAGAATTCTTCCCTACCTTATTCCTGTGCTGAGATACAGGCTGCTCCAACCTGCTGTAAAATGCTTGATTTCGAGAGTGAGCGAAACTAATGAAAACATTGTTGGGGTAAAACCTAAAGGGAAAGACCTAGCACCAAATCCAATTTGCCATCTGATCTAACTTCTGGAGGCAGTCAAAATGATCCTTAGAATTCTTCCCTACCTTATTCCTGTGCTGAGATACAGGCTGCTCCAACCTGCTGTAAAATGCTTGATTTCGAGAGTGAGCGAAACTAATGAAAACATTGTTGGGGTAAAACCTAAAGGGAAAGACCTAGCACCAAATCCAATTTGCCATCTGATCTAACTTCTGGAGGGCAGTCAAAATGATCCTTAGAATTCTTCCCTACCTTATTCCTGTGCTGAGATACAGGCTGCTCCAACCTGCTGTAAAATGCTTGATTTCGAGAGGTGAGCGAAACTAATGAAAACATTGTTGGGGTAAAACCTAAAGGGAAAGACCTAGCACCAAATCCAATTTGCCATCTGATCTAACTTCTGGAGGCAGTCAAAATGAGCCTTAGAATTCTTCCCTACCTTATTCCTGTGCTGAGATACAGGCTGCTCCAGCCTGCTGTAAAATGCTTGATTTCGAGAGTGAGCGAAACTAATGAAAACATTGTTGGGGTAAAACCTAAAGGGAAAGACCTAGCACCAAATCCAATTTGCCATCTGATCTAACTTCTGGAGGCAGTCAAAATGAGCCTTAGAATTCTTCCCTACCTTATTCCTGTGCTGAGATACAGGCTGCTCCAACCTGCTGTAAAATGCTTGATTTCGAGAGTGAGCGAAACTAATGAAAACATTGTTGGGGTAAAACCTAAAGGGAAAGACCTAGCACCAAATCCAATTTGCCATCTGATCTAACTTCTGGAGGCAGTCAAAATGAGCCTTAGAATTCTTCCCTACCTTATTCCTGTGCTGAGATACAGGCTGCTCCAACCTGCTCTAAAATGCTTGATTTCGAGAGTGAGCGAAACTAATGAAAACATTGTTGGGGTAAAACCTAAAGGGAAAGACCTAGCACCAAATCCAATTTGCCATCTGATCTAACTTCTGGAGGCAGTCAAAATGAGCCTTAGAATTCTTCCCTACCTTATTCCTGTGCTGAGATACAGGCTGCTCCAACCTGCTGTAAAATGCTTGATTTCGAGAGTGAGCGAAACTAATGAAAACATTGTTGGGGTAAAACCTAAAGGGAAAGACCTAGCACCAAATCCAATTTGCCATCTGATCTAACTTCTGGAGGCAGTCAAAATGAGCCTTCGAATTCTTCCCTACCTTATTCCTGTGCTGAGATACAGGCTGCTCCAACCTGCTGTAAAATGCTTGATTTCGAGAGTGAGCGAAACTAATGAAAACATTGTTGGGGTAAAACCTAAAGGGAAAGACCTAGCACCAAATCCAATTTGCCATCTGATCTAACTTCTGGAGGCAGTCAAAATGATCCTTAGAATTCTTCCCTACCTTATTCCTGTGCTGAGATACAGGCTGCTCCAACCTGCTGTAAAATGCTTGATTTCGAGAGTGAGCGAAACTAATGAAAACATTGTTGGGGTAAAACCTAAAGGGAAAGACCTAGCACCAAATCCAATTTGCCATCTGATCTAACTTCTGGAGGCAGTCAAAATGATCCTTAGAATTCTTCCCTACCTTATTCCTGTGCTGAGATACAGGCTGCTCCAACCTGCTGTAAAATGCTTGATTTCGAGAGTGAGCGAAACTAATGAAAACATTGTTGGGGTAAAACCTAAAGGAAAGACCTAGCACCAAATCCAATTTGCCATCTGATCTAACTTCTGGAGGCAGTCAAAATGAGCCTTAGAATTCTTCCCTACCTTATTCCTGTGCTGAGATACAGGCTGCTCCAACCTGCTGTAAAATGCTTGATTTCGAGAGTGAGCGAAACTAATGAAAACATTGTTGGGGTAAAACCTAAAGGGAAAGACCTAGCACCAAATCCAATTTGCCATCTGATCTAACTTCTGGAGGCAGTCAAAATGAGCCTTAGAATTCTTCCCTACCTTATTCCTGTGCTGAGATACAGGCTGCTCCAACCTGCTGTAAAATGCTTGATTTCGAGAGTGAGCGAAACTAATGAAAACATTGTTGGGGTAAAACCTAAAGGGAAAGACCTAGCACCAAATCCAATTTGCCATCTGATCTAACTTCTGGAGGCAGTCAAAATGAGCCTTAGAATTCTTCCCTACCTTATTCCTGTGCTGAGATACAGGCTGCTCCAACCTGCTGTAAAATGCTTGATTTCGAGAGTGAGCGAAACTAATGAAAACATTGTTGGGGTAAAACCTAAAGAGAAAGACCTAGCACCAAATCCAATTTGCCATCTGATCTAACTTCTGGAGGCAGTCAAAATGAGCCTTAGAATTCTTCCCTACCTTATTCCTGTGCTGAGATACAGGCTGCTCCAACCTGCTGTAAAATGCTTGATTTCGAGAGTGAGCGAAACTAATGAAAACATTGTTGGGGTAAAACCTAAAGGGAAAGACCTAGCACCAAATCCAATTTGCCATCTGATCTAACTTCTGGAGGCAGTCAAAATGAGCCTTAGAATTCTTCCCTACCTTATTCCTGTGCTGAGATACAGGCTGCTCCAACCTGCTGTAAAATGCTTGATTTCGAGAGTGAGCGAAACTAATGAAAAACATTGTTGGGGTAAAACCTAAAGGGAAAGACCTAGCACCAAATCCAATTTGCCATCTGATCTAACTTCTGGAGGCAGT
>NW_027143724.1:0-50219 GCF_026170545.1 Melanerpes formicivorus
TCCCTACCTTATTCCTGTGCTGAGATACAGGCTGCTCCAACCTGCTGTAAAAATGCTTGATTTCGAGAGTGAGCGAAACTAATGAAAACATTGTTGGGGTAAAACCTAAAGGGAAAGACCTAGCACCAAATTGCATTGGCCATCTGATCTAACTTCTGGAGGCAGTCAAAATGATCCTTAGAATTCTTCCCTACCTTATTCCTGTGCTGAGATACAGGCTGCTCCAACCTGCTGTAAAATGCTTGATTTCGAGAGTTAGCGAAACTAATGAAAACATTGTTGGGGTAAAACCTAAAGGGAAAGACCTGGCACCAAATCCAATTTGCCATCTGATCTAACTTCTGGAGGCAGTCAAAATGATCCTTAGAATTCTTCCCTACCTTATTCCTGTGCTGAGATACAGGCTGCTCCAACCTGCTGTAAAATGCTTGATTTCGAGAGTGAGCGAAACTAATGAAAACATTATTGGGGTAAAACCTAAAGGGAAAGACCTGGCACCAAATACAATTTGCCATCTGATCTAACTTCTGGAGGCAGTCAAAATGATCCTTAGAATTCTTCCCTACCTTATTCCTGTGCTGAGATACAGGCTGCTCCAACCTGCTGTAAAATGCTTGATTTCGAGAGTGAGCGAAACTAATGAAAACATTGTTGGGGTAAAACCTAAAGGGAAAGACCTAGCAACAAATACAATTTGCCATCTGATCTAACTTCTGGAGGCAGTCAAAATGATCCTTAGAATTCTTCCCTACCTTATTCCTGTGCTGAGATACAGGCTGCTCCAACCTGCTGTAAAATGCTTGATTTCGAGAGTGAGCAAAACTAATGAAAACATTGTTGGGGTAAAAACCTAAAGGGAAAGGCCTAGCACCAAATTGCATTGGCCATCTGGTCTAACTTCTGGAGGCAGTCAAAATGATCCTTAGAATTCTTCCCTACCTTATTCCTGTGCTGAGATACAGGCTGCTCCAACCTGCTGTAAAATGCTTGATTTCGAGAGTGAGCGAAACTAATGAAAACATTGTTGGGGTAAAACCTAAAGGGAAAGGCCTAGCACCAAATACTATTTGCCCATCTGATCTAACTTCTGGAGGCAGTCAAAATGAGTATTTGAATTCTTCCCTACCTTATTCCTGTGCTGAGATACAGGCTGCTACAACCTGCTGTAAAATGCTTGATTTCGAGAGTGAGCGAAACTAATGAAAACATTGTTGGGGTAAAACCTAAAGGGAAAGACCTAGCACCAAATACAATTTGCCATCTGATCTAACTTCTGGAGGCAGTCAAAATGATCCTTTGAATTCTTCCCTACCTTATTCCTGTGCTGAGATACAGGCTGCTCCAACCTGCTGTAAAATGCTTGATTTCGAGAGTGAGCGAAACTAATGAAAACATTGTTGGGGCAAAACCTAAAGGGAAAGGCCTAGCACCAAATTGCATTGGCCATCTGATCTAACTTCTGGAGGCAGTCAAAATGAGTATTTGAATTCTTCCCTACCTTATTCCTGTGCTGAGATACAGGCTGCTCCAACCTGCTGTAAAATGCTTGATTTCGAGAGTGAGCGAAAACTAATGAAAACATTGTTGGGGTAAAACCTAAAGGGAAAGACCTAGCACCAAATACTATTCGCCATCTGATCTAACTTCTGGAGGCAGTCAAAATGATCCTTAGAATTCTTCCCTACCTTATTCCTGTGCTGAGATACAGGCTGCTCCAACCTGCTGTAAAATGCTTGATTTCGAGAGTGACCGAAACTAATGAAAATATTGTTGGGGTAAAACCTAAAGGGAAAGGCCTAGCACCAAATTGCATTGGCCATCTGATCTAACTTCTGCAGGCAGTCAAAATGATCCTTAGAATTCTTCCCTACCTTATTCCTGTGCTGAGATACAGGCTGCTCCAACCTGCTGTAAAATGCTTGATTTCGAGAGAGTGAGCAAAACTAATGAAAACATTGTTGGGGTAAAACCTAAAGGGAAAGACCTAGCACCAAATACAATTTGCCATCTGATCTAACTTCTGGAAGGCAGTCAAAATGATCCTTAGAATTCTTCCCTACCTTATTCCTGTGCTGAGATACAGGCTGCTCCAACCTGCTGTAAAATGCTTGATTTCGAGAGTGAGCGAAACTAATGAAAACATTGTTGGGGTAAAACCTAAAGGGAAAGACCTAGCACCAAATACAATTTGCCATCTGATCTAACTTCTGGAGGCAGTCAAAATGATCCTTAGAATTCTTCCCTACCTTATTCCTGTGCTGAGATACAGGCTGCTCCAACCTGCTGTAAAATGCTTGATTTCGAGAGTGAGCGAAACTAATGAAAACATTGTTGGGGTAAAACCTAAAGGGAAAGGCCTAGCACCAAATTTCATTGGCCATCTGATCTAACTTCTGGAGGCAGTCAAAATGATCCTTAGAATTCTTCCCCTACCTTATTCCTGTGCTGAGATACAGGCTGCTCCAACCTGCTGTAAAATGCTTGATTTCGAGAGTGATCGAAACTAATGAAAACATTGTTGGGGTAAAACCTAAAGGGAAAGGCCTAGCACCAAATTGCATTGGCCATCTGATCTAACTTCTGGAGGCAGTCAAAATGAGTATTTGAATTCTTCCCTACCTTATTCCTGTGCTGAGATACAGGCTGCTCCAACCTGCTGTAAAATGCTTGATTTCGAGAGTGAGCGATACTAATGAAAACATTGTTGGGGTAAAACCTGAAGGGAAAGGCCTAGCACCAAATTGCATTGGCCATCTGATCTAACTTCTGGAGGCAGTCAAAATGAGTATTTGAATTCTTCCCTACCTTATTCCTGTGCTGAGATACAGGCTGCTCCAACCTGCTGTAAAATGCTTGATTTCGAGAGTGAGCGAAACTAATGAAAACATTGTTGGGGTAAAACCTAAAGGGAAAGGCCTAGCACCAAATTGCATTGGCCATCTGATCTAACTTCTGGAGGCAGTCAAAATGAGTATTTGAATTCTTCCCTACCTTATTCCTGTGCTGAGATACAGGCTGCTCCAACCTGCTGTAAAATGCTTGATTTCGAGAGTGAGCGAAACTAATGAAAACATTGTTGGGGTAAAACCTAAAGGGAAAGGCCTAGCACCAAATTGCATTGGCCATCTGATCTAACTTCTGGAGGCAGTCAAAATGATCCTTAGAATTCTTCCCTACCTTATTCCTGTGCTGAGATACAGGCTGCTCCAACCTGCTGTAAAATGCT
Source organism: Melanerpes formicivorus (assembly GCF_026170545.1). Lineage (NCBI taxonomy): Eukaryota > Metazoa > Chordata > Aves > Piciformes > Picidae > Melanerpes > Melanerpes formicivorus. The sequence goes on from NW_027143724.1 coordinate 3,227, forward strand.
TGATTTCGAGAGTGAGCGAAACTAATGAAAACATTGTTTGGGGTAAAACCTAAAGGGAAAGACCTGGCACCAAATACAATTTGCCATCTGATCTAACTTCTGGAGGCAGTCAAAATGATCCTTAGAATTCTTCCCTACCTTATTCCTGTGCTGAGATACAGGCTGCTCCAACCTGCTGTAAAATGCTTGATTTCGAGAGTGATCGAAACTAATGAAAACGTTGTTGGGGTAAAACCTAAAGGGAAAGACCTGGCACCAAATACAATTTGCCATCTGATCTAACTTCTGGAGGCAGTCAAAATGAGTATTTGAAGTCTTCCCTATCTTATTCCTGTGCTGAGATACAGGCTGCTCCAACCTGCTGTAAAATGCTTGATTTCGAGAGGGAGCGAAACTAATGAAAACATTGTTGGGGTAAAACCTAAAGGGAAAGACCTAGCACCAAATACAATTTGCCATCTGATCTAACTTCAGGAGGCAGTCAAAATGATCCTTAGAATTCTTCCCTACCTTATTCCTGTGCTGAGATACAGGCTGCTCCAACCTGCTGTAAAATGCTTGATTTCGAGAGTGAGCAAAACTAATGAAAACATTGTTGGGGTAAAACCTAAAGGGAAAGGCCTAGCACCAAATTGCATTGGCCATCTGGTCTAACTTCTGGAGGCAGTCAAAATGAGTATTTGAATTCTTCCCTACCTTATTCCTGTGCTGAGATACAGGCTGCTCCAACCTGCTGTAAAATGCTTGATTTCGAGAGTGAGCGAAACTAATGAAAACATTGTTGGGGTAAAAACCTAAAGGGAAAGGCCTAGCACCAAATACTATTTGCCATCTGATCTAACTTCTGGAGGCAGTCAAAATGAGTATTTGAATTCTTCCCTACCTTATTCCTGTGCTGAGATACAGGCTGCTCCAACCTGCTGTAAAATGCTTGATTTCGAGAGTGAGCGAAACTAATGAAAAACATTGTTGGGGTAAAACCTAAAGGGAAAGGCCTAGCACCAAATTGCATTGGCCATCTGATCTAACTTCTGGAGGCAGTCAAAATGAGTATTTGAATTCTTCCCTACCTTATTCCTGTGCTGAGATACAGGCTGCTCCAACCTGCTGTAAAATGCTTGATTTCGAGAGTGAGCGAAACTAATGAAAACATTGTTGGGGGTAAAACCTAAAGGGAAAGGCCTAGCACCAAATTGCATTGGCCATCTGATCTAACTTCTGGAGGCAGTCAAAATGATCCTTAGAATTCTTCCCTACCTTATTCCTGTGCTGAGATACAGGCTGCTCCAACCTGCTGTAAAATGCTTGATTTCGAGAGTGAGCGAAACTAATGAAAACATTGCTGGGGTAAAACCTAAAGGGAAAGGCCTAGCACCAAATTGCATTGGCCATCTGATCTAACTTCTGGAGGCAGTCAAAATGAGTATTTGAATTCTTCCCTACCTTATTCCTGTGCTGAGATACAGGCTGCTCCAACCTGCTGTAAAATGCTTGATTTCGAGAGTGAGCGAAACTAATGAAAACATTGTTGGGGTAAAACCTAAAGGGAAAGACCCTAGCACCAAATCCAATTTGCCATCTGATCTAACTTCAGGAGGCAGTCAAAATGATCCTTAGAATTCTTCCCTACCTTATTCCTGTGCTGAGATACAGGCTGCTCCAACCTGCTGTAAAATGCTTGATTTCGAGAGTGAGCAAAACTAATGAAAACATTGTTGGGGTAAAACCTAAAGGGAAAGGCCTAGCACCAAATTGCATTGGCCATCTGGTCTAACTTCTGGAGGCAGTCAAAATGAGTATTTGAATTCTTCCCTACCTTATTCCTGTGCTGAGATACAGGCTGCTCCAACCTGCTGTAAAATGCTTGATTTCGAGAGTGAGCGAAACTAATGAAAACGTTGTTGGGGTAAAACCTAAAGGGAAAGACCTAGCACCAAATACAATTTGCCATCTGATCTATCTTGTGGAGGCAGTCAAAATGATCCTTAGAATTCTTCCCTACCTTATTCCTGTGCTGAGATACAGGGTGCTCCAACCTGCGGTAAAATGCTTGATTTCGAGAGTGAGCGAAACTAATGAAAACATTGTTGGGGTAAAACCTAAAGGGAAAGACCTAGCAGCAAATACAATTTGCCATCTGATCTAACTTCTGGAGGCAGTCAAAATGAGTATTTGAATTCTTCCCTACCTTATTCCTGTGCTGTGATATAGGATGCTCCAACCTGCTGTAAAATGCTTGATTTCCGAGAGTGAGCAAAACTAATGAAAACATTGTTGGGGTAAAACCTAAAGGGGAAAGGCCTAGCACCAAATTGCATTGGCCATCTGATCTAACTTCTGGAGGCAGTCAAAATGAGTATTTGAATTCTTCCCTACCTTATTCCTGTGCTGAGATACAGGCTGCTCCAACCTGCTGTAAAATGCTTGATTTCGAGAGTGATCGAAACTAATGAAAACATTGTAGGGGTAAAACCTAAAGGGAAAGACCTAGCACCAAATTGCATTGGCCATCTGATCTAACTTCTGGAGGCAGTCAAAATGAGTATTTGAATTCTTCCCTACCTTATTCCTGTGCTGAGATACAGGCTGCTCCAACCTGCTGTAAAATGCTTGATTTCGAGAGTGAGCGAAACTAATGAAAACATTGTTGGGGTAAAACCTAAAGGGAAAGACCTAGCACCAAATACAATTTGCCATCTGATCTAACTTCTGGAGGCAGTCAAAATGAGTATTTGAAGTCTTCCCTACCTTATTCCTGTGCTGAGATACAGGCTGCTCCAACCTGCTGTAAAATGCTTGATTTCGAGAGTGAGCGAAACTAATGAAAACATTGTTGGGGTAAAACCTAAAGGGAAAGACCTAGCGCCAAATACAATTTGCCATCTGATCTAACTTCTGGAGGCAGTCAAAATGAGTATTTGAAGTCTTCCCTACCTTATTCCTGTGCTGAGATACAGGCTGCTCCAACCTGCTGTAAAATGCTTGATTTCGAGAGTGATCGAAACTAACGAAAAAATTGTTGGGGTAAAACCTAAAGGGAAAGGCCTAGCACCAAATTGCTTTGGCCATCTGATCTAACTTCTGGAGGCAGTCAAAATGATCCTTAGAATTCTTCCCTACCTTATTCCTGTGCTGAGATACAGGCTGCTCCAACCTGCTGTAAAATGCTTGATTTCGAGAGTGAGCGAAACTAATGAAAAGATTGTTGGGGTAAAACCTAAAGGGAAAGACCTAGCACCAAATCCAATTTGCCATCTGATCTAACTTCTGGAGGCAGTCAAAATGATCCTTAGAATTCTTCCCTGCCTTATTCCTGTGCTGAGATACAGGCTGCTCCAACCTGCTGTAAAATGCTTGATTTCGAGAGTGAGCGAAACTAATGAAAACATTGTTGGGGTAAAACCTAAAGGGAAAGGCCTAGCACCAAATTGCATTGGCCATCTGATCTAACTTCTGGAGGCAGTCAAAATGAGTATTTGAATTCTTCCCTACCTTATTCCTGTGCTGAGATACAGGCTGCTCCAACCTGCTGTAAAATGCTTGATTTCGAGAGTGAGCGAAACTAATGAAAACATTGTTGGGGTAAAACCTAAAGGTAAAGGCCTAGCACCAAATTGCATTGGCCATCTGATCTTACTTCTGGAGGCAGTCAAAATGAGTATTTGAATTCTTCCCTACCTTATTCCTCTGCTGAGATACAGGCTGCTCCAACCTGCTGTAAAATGCTTGATTTCGAGAGTGAGCGAAACTAATGAAAACATTGTTGGGGAAAAACCTAAAGGGGAAGACCTGGCACCAAATACTATTCACCATCTGATCTAACTTCTGGAGGCAGTCAAAATGAGTATTTGAATTCTTCCCTACCTTATTCCTCTGCTGAGATACAGGCTGCTCCAACCTGCTGTAAAATGCTTGATTTCGAGAGTGATCGAAACTAATGAAAACATTGTTGGGGTAAAACCTAAAGGTAAAGGCCTAGCACCAAATTGCACTGGCCATCTGATCTAACTTCTGGAGGCAAGTCAAAATGAGTATTTGAATTCTTCCCTACCTTATTCCTGTGCTGAGATACAGGCTGCTCCAACCTGCTGTAAAATGCTTGATTTCGAGAGTGAGCGAAACCAATGAAAACATTGTTGGGGTAAAACCTAAAGGGAAAGGCCCTAGCACCAAATTGCATTGGCCATCTCATCTAACTTCTGGAGGCAGTCAAAATGATTCTTAGAATTCTTCCCTACCTTATTCCTGTGCTGAGATACAGGCTGCTCCAACCTGCTGTAAAATGCTGGATTTCGAGAGTGAGCGAAACTAATGAAAACATTGTTGGGGTAAAACCTAAAGGGAAAGACCTAGCACCAAATACAATTTGCCATCTGATCTAACTTCTGGAGGCAGTCAAAATGAGTATTTGAATTCTTCCCTACCTTATTCCTGTGCTGAGATACAGGCTGCTCCAACCTGCTGTAAAATGCTTGATTTCGAGAGTGAGCGAAACTAATGAAAACATTGTTGGGGTAAAACCTAAAGGGAAAGGCCTAGCACCAAATTGCATTGGCCATCTGATCTAACTTCTGGAGGCAGTCAAAATGAGTATTTGAATTCTTCCCTACCTTATTCCTGTGCTGAGATACAGGCTGCTCCAACCTGCTGTAAAATGCTTGATTTCGAGAGTGAGCGAAACTAATGAAAACATTGTTGGGGTAAAACCTAAAGGGAAAGGCCTAGCACCAAATTGCATTGGCCATCTGATCTAACTTCTGGAGGCAGTCAAAATGAGTATTTGAATTCTTCCCTACCTTATTCCTGTGCTGAGATACAGGCTGCTCCAACCTGCTGTAAAATGCTTGATTTCGAGAGTGAGCGAAACTAATGAAAACATTGTTGGGGTAAAACCTAAAGGGAAAGGCCTAGCACCAAATTGCATTGGCCATCTGATCTAACTTCTGGAGGCAGTCAAAATGAGTATTTGAATTCTTCCCTACCTTATTCCTGTGCTGAGATACAGGCTGCTCCAACCTGCTGTAAAATGCTTGATTTCGAGAGTGAGCGAAACTAATGAAAACATTGTTGGGGTAAAACCTAAAGGGAAAGGCCTAGCACCAAATTGCATTGGCCATCTGATCTAACTTCTGGAGGCAGTCAAAATGAGTATTTGAATTCTTCCCTACCTTATTCCTGTGCTGAGATACAGGCTGCTCCAACCTGCTGTAAAATGCTTGATTTCGAGAGTGATCGAAACTAATGAAAACATTGTTGGGGTAAAACCTAAAGGGAAAGGCCTAGCACCAAATTGCATTGGCCATCTGATCTACCTTCTGGAGGCAGTCAAAATGAGTATTTGAATTCTTCCCTACCTTATTCCTGTGCTGAGATACAGGCTGCTCCAACCTGCTGTAAAATTCTTGATTTCGAGAGTGAGCGAAACTAATGAAAACATTGTTGGGGTAAAACCTAAAGGGAAAGGCCTAGCACCAAATTGCATTGGCCATCTGATCTAACTTCTGGAGGCAGTCAAAATGAGTATTTGAATTCTTCCCTACCTTATTCCTGTGCTGAGATACAGGCTGCTACAACCTGCTGTAAAATGCTTGATTTCGAGAGTGAGCGAAACTAATGAAAACATTGCTGGGGAAAACCTAAAGGGAAAGGCCTAGCACCAAATTGCATTGGCCATCTGATCTAACTTCTGGAGGCAGTCAAAATGAGTATTTGAATTCTTCCCTACCTTATTCCTGTGCTGAGATACAGGCTGCTCCAACCTGCTGTAAAATGCTTGATTTTGAGAGTGATCGAAACTAATGAAAACATTGTTGGGGTAAAACCTAAAGGGAAAGGCCTAGCACCAAATTGCATTGGCCATCTGATCTAACTTCTGGAGGCAGTCAAAATGAGTATTTGAATTCTTCCCTACCTTATTCCTGTGCTGAGATACAGGCTGCTCCAACCTGCTGTAAAATGCTTGATTTCGAGAGTGAGCGAAACTAATGAAAACATTGTTGGGGTAAAACCTAAAGGGAAAGGCCTAGCACCAAATTGCATTGGCCATCTGATCTAACTTCTGGAGGCAGTCAAAATGAGTATTTGAATTCTTCCCTACCTTATTCCTGTGCTGAGATACAGGCTGCTCCAACCTGCTGTAAAATGCTTGATTTCGAGAGTGAGCGAAACTAATGAAAACATTGTTGGGGTAAAACCTAAAGGGAAAGGCCTAGCACCAAATTGCATTGGCCATCTGATCTAACTTCTGGAGGCAGTCAAAATGAGTATTTGAATTCTTCCCTACCTTATTCCTGTGCTGAGATACAGGCTGCTCCAACCTGCTGTAAAATGCTTGATTTCGAGAGTGAGCGAAACTAATGAAAACATTGTTGGGGTAAAACCTAAAGGGAAAGGCCTAGCACCATATTGCATTGGCCATCTGATCTAACTTCTGGAGGCAGTCAAAATGAGTATTTGAATTCTTCCCTACCTTATTCCTGTGCTGAGATACAGGCTGCTCCAACCTGCTGTAAAATGCTTGATTTCGAGAGTGATCGAAACTAATGAAAACATTGTTGGGGTAAAACCTAAAGGGGAAGACCTAGCACCAAATACTATTCGCCATCTGATCTAACTTCTGGAGGCAGTCAAAATGAGTATTTGAATTCTTCCCTACCTTATTCCTGTGCTGAGATACAGGCTGCTCCAACGTGCTGTAAAATGCTTGATTTCGAGAGTGAGCGAAACTAATGAAAACATTGTTGGGGTAAAACCTAAAGGGAAAGACCTAGCACCAAATACAATTTGCCATCTGATCTAACTTCTGGAGGCAGTCAAAATGAGTATTTGAATTCTTCCCTACCTTATTCCTGTGCTGAGATACAGGCTGCTCCAACCTGCTGTAAAATGCTTGATTTCGAGAGTGAGCGAAACTAATGAAAACATTGTTGGGGTAAAACCTAAAGGGAAAGGCCTAGCACCAAATTGCATTGGCCATCTGATCTAACTTCTGGAGGCAGTCAAAATGAGTATTTGAATTCTTCCCTACCTTATTCCTGTGCTGAGATACAGGCTGCTCCAACCTGCTGTAAAATGCTTGATTTCGAGAGTGAGCGAAACTAATGAAAACATTGTTGGGGTAAAACCTAAAGGGAAAGCCCTAGCACCAAATTGCATTGGCCATCTGATCTAACTTCTGGAGGCAGTCAAAATGAGTATTTGAATTCTTCCCTACCTTATTCCTGTGCTGAGATACAGGCTGCTCCAACCTGCTGTAAAATGCTTGATTTCGAGAGTGAGCGAAACTAATGAAAACATTGTTGGGGTAAAACCTAAAGGGAAAGGCCTAGCACCAAATTGCATTGGCCATCTGATCTAACTTCTGGAGGCAGTCAAAATGATCCTTAGAATTCTTCCCTACCTTATTCCTGTGCTGAGATACAGGCTGCTCCAACCTGCTGTAAAATGCTTGATTTCGAGAGTGAGCGAAACTAATGAAAACATTGTTGGGGTAAAACCTAAAGGGAAAGGCCTAGCACCAAATTGCATTGGCCATCTGATCTAACTTCTGGAGGCAGTCAAAATGAGTATTTGAATTCTTCCCTACCTTATTCCTCTGCTGAGATACAGGCTGCTCCAACCTGCTGTAAAATGCTTGATTTCGAGAGTGAGCGAAACTAATGAAAACATTGTTGGGGTAAAACCTAAAGGGAAAGGCCTAGCACCAAATTGCATTGGCCATCTGATCTAACTTCTGGAGGCAGTCAAAATGAGTATTTGAATTCTTCCCTACCTTATTCCTCTGCTGAGATACAGGCTGCTCCAACCTGCTGTAAAATGCTTGATTTCGAGAGTGAGCGAAACTAATGAAAACATTGTTGGGGTAAAACCTAAAGGGAAAGGCCTAGCACCAAATTGCATTGGCCATCTGATCTAACTTCTGGAGGCAGTCAAAATGAGTATTTGAATTCTTCCCTACCTTATTCCTGTGCTGAGATACAGGCTGCTCCAACCTGCTGTAAAATGCTTGATTTCGAGAGTGAGCGAAACTAATGAAAACATTGTTGGGGTAAAAGCTAAAGGGGAAGACCTAGCACCAAATACTATTCGCCATCTGATCTAACTTCTGGAGGCAGTCAAAATGAGTATTTGAATTCTTCCCTACCTTATTCCTGTGCTGAGATACAGGGTGCTCCAACCTGCTGTAAAATTCTTGATTTCGAGAGTGAGCGAAACTAATGAAAACATTGTTGGGGTAAAACCTAAAGGGAAAGACCTAGCACCAAATCCAATTTGCCATCTGATCTAACTTCTGGAGGCAGTCAAAATGAGTATTTGAATTCTTCCCTACCTTATTCCTGTGCTGAGATACAGGCTGCTCCAACCTGCTGTAAAATGCTCGATTTCGAGAGTGAGCGAAACTAATGAAAACATTGTTGGGGTAAAACCTAAAGGGAAAGGCCTAGCACCAAATTGCATTGGCCATCTGATCTAACTTCTGGAGGCAGTCAAAATGAGTATTTGAATTCTTCCCTACCTTATTCCTGTGCTGAGATACAGGCTGCTCCAACCTGCTGTAAAATGCTTGATTTCGAGAGTGAGCGAAACTAATGAAAACATTGTTGGGGTAAAACCTAAAGGGAAAGGCCTAGCACCAAATTGCATTGGCCATCTGATCTAACTTCTGGAGGCAGTCAAAATGAGTATTTGAATTCGTCCCTACCTTATTCCTGTGCTGAGATACAGGCTGCTCCAACCTGCTGTAAAATGCTTGATTTCGAGAGTGAGCGAAACTAATGAAAACATTGTTGGGGTAAAACCTAAAGGGAAAGACCTAGCACCAAATACAATTTGCCATCTGATCTAACTTCTGGAGGCAGTCAAAATGAGTATTTGAATTCTTCCCTACCTTATTCCTGTGCTGAGATACAGGCTGCTCCAACCTGCTGTAAAATGCTTGATTTCGAGAGTGAGCGAAACTAATGAAAACATTGTTGGGGTAAAACCTAAAGGGAAAGGCCTAGCACCAAATTGCATTGGCCATCTGATCTAACTTCTGGAGGCAGTCAAAATGAGTATTTGAATTCTTCCCTACCTTATTCCTGTGCTGAGATACAGGCTGCTCCAACCTGCTGTAAAATGCTTGATTTCGAGAGTGAGCGAAACTAATGAAAACATTGTTGGGGTAAAACCTAAAGGGAAAGGCCTAGCACCAAATTGCATTGGCCATCTGATCTAACTTCTGGAGGCAGTCAAAATGAGTATTTGAATTCTTCCCTACCTTATTCCTGTGCTGAGATACAGGCTGCTCCAACCTGCTGTAAAATGCTTGATTTCGAGAGTGAGCGAAACTAATGAAAACATTGTTGGGGTAAAACCTAAAGGGAAAGGCCTAGCACCAAATTGCATTGGCCATCTGATCTAACTTCTGGAGGCAGTCAAAATGATCCTTAGAATTCTTCCCTACCTTATTCCTGTGCTGAGATACAGGCTGCTCCAACCTGCTGTAAAATGCTTGATTTCGAGAGTGAGCGAAACTAATGAAAACATTGTTGGGGTAAAACCTAAAGGGAAAGACCTAGCACCAAATACAATTTGCCATCTGATCTAACTTCTGGAGGCAGTCAAAATGAGTATTTGAATTCTTCCCTACCTTATTCCTGTGCTGAGATACAGGCTGCTCCAACCTGCTGTAAAATGCTTGATTTCGAGAGTGAGCGAAACTAATGAAAACATTGTTGGGGTAAAACCTAAAGGGAAAGGCCTAGCACCAAATTGCATTGGCCATCTGATCTAACTTCTGGAGGCAGTCAAAATGAGTATTTGAATTCTTCCCTACCTTATTCCTGTGCTGAGATACAGGCTGCTCCAACCTGCTGTAAAATGCTTGATTTCGAGAGTGAGCGAAACTAATGAAAACATTGTTGGGGTAAAACCTAAAGGGAAAGGCCTAGCACCAAATTGCATTGGCCATCTGATCTAACTTCTGGAGGCAGTCAAAATGAGTATTTGAATTCTTCCCTACCTTATTCCTCTGCTGAGATACAGGCTGCTCCAACCTGCTGTAAAATGCTTGATTTCGAGAGTGAGCGAAACTAATGAAAACATTGTTGGGGTAAAACCTAAAGGGAAAGGCCTAGCACCAAATTGCATTGGCCATCTGATCTAACTTCTGGAGGCAGTCAAAATGAGTATTTGAATTCTTCCCTACCTTATTCCTGTGCTGAGATACAGGCTGCTCCAACCTGCTGTAAAATGCTTGATTTCGAGAGTGAGCGAAACTAATGAAAACATTGTTGGGGTAAAACCTAAAGGGAAAGGCCTAGCACCAAATTGCATTGGCCATCTGATCTAACTTCTGGAGGCAGTCAAAATGAGTATTTGAATTCTTCCCTACCTTATTCCTGTGCTGAGATACAGGCTGCTCCAACCTGCTGTAAAATGCTTGATTTCGAGAGTGATCGAAACTAATGAAAACATTGTTGGGGTAAAACCTAAAGGGAAAGGCCTAGCACCAAATTGCATTGGCCATCTGATCTACCTTCTGGAGGCAGTCAAAATGAGTATTTGAATTCTTCCCTACCTTATTCCTGTGCTGAGATACAGGCTGCTCCAACCTGCTGTAAAATTCTTGATTTCGAGAGTGAGCGAAACTAATGAAAACATTGTTGGGGTAAAACCTAAAGGGAAAGGCCTAGCACCAAATTGCATTGGCCATCTGATCTAACTTCTGGAGGCAGTCAAAATGAGTATTTGAATTCTTCCCTACCTTATTCCTGTGCTGAGATACAGGCTGCTACAACCTGCTGTAAAATGCTTGATTTCGAGAGTGAGCGAAACTAATGAAAACATTGCTGGGGAAAACCTAAAGGGAAAGGCCTAGCACCAAATTGCATTGGCCATCTGATCTAACTTCTGGAGGCAGTCAAAATGAGTATTTGAATTCTTCCCTACCTTATTCCTGTGCTGAGATACAGGCTGCTCCAACCTGCTGTAAAATGCTTGATTTTGAGAGTGATCGAAACTAATGAAAACATTGTTGGGGTAAAACCTAAAGGGAAAGGCCTAGCACCAAATTGCATTGGCCATCTGATCTAACTTCTGGAGGCAGTCAAAATGAGTATTTGAATTCTTCCCTACCTTATTCCTGTGCTGAGATACAGGCTGCTCCAACCTGCTGTAAAATGCTTGATTTCGAGAGTGAGCGAAACTAATGAAAACATTGTTGGGGTAAAACCTAAAGGGAAAGGCCTAGCACCAAATTGCATTGGCCATCTGATCTAACTTCTGGAGGCAGTCAAAATGAGTATTTGAATTCTTCCCTACCTTATTCCTGTGCTGAGATACAGGCTGCTCCAACCTGCTGTAAAATGCTTGATTTCGAGAGTGAGCGAAACTAATGAAAACATTGTTGGGGTAAAACCTAAAGGGAAAGGCCTAGCACCAAATTGCATTGGCCATCTGATCTAACTTCTGGAGGCAGTCAAAATGAGTATTTGAATTCTTCCCTACCTTATTCCTGTGCTGAGATACAGGCTGCTCCAACCTGCTGTAAAATGCTTGATTTCGAGAGTGAGCGAAACTAATGAAAACATTGTTGGGGTAAAACCTAAAGGGAAAGGCCTAGCACCATATTGCATTGGCCATCTGATCTAACTTCTGGAGGCAGTCAAAATGAGTATTTGAATTCTTCCCTACCTTATTCCTGTGCTGAGATACAGGCTGCTCCAACCTGCTGTAAAATGCTTGATTTCGAGAGTGATCGAAACTAATGAAAACATTGTTGGGGTAAAACCTAAAGGGGAAGACCTAGCACCAAATACTATTCGCCATCTGATCTAACTTCTGGAGGCAGTCAAAATGAGTATTTGAATTCTTCCCTACCTTATTCCTGTGCTGAGATACAGGCTGCTCCAACGTGCTGTAAAATGCTTGATTTCGAGAGTGAGCGAAACTAATGAAAACATTGTTGGGGTAAAACCTAAAGGGAAAGACCTAGCACCAAATACAATTTGCCATCTGATCTAACTTCTGGAGGCAGTCAAAATGAGTATTTGAATTCTTCCCTACCTTATTCCTGTGCTGAGATACAGGCTGCTCCAACCTGCTGTAAAATGCTTGATTTCGAGAGTGAGCGAAACTAATGAAAACATTGTTGGGGTAAAACCTAAAGGGAAAGGCCTAGCACCAAATTGCATTGGCCATCTGATCTAACTTCTGGAGGCAGTCAAAATGAGTATTTGAATTCTTCCCTACCTTATTCCTGTGCTGAGATACAGGCTGCTCCAACCTGCTGTAAAATGCTTGATTTCGAGAGTGAGCGAAACTAATGAAAACATTGTTGGGGTAAAACCTAAAGGGAAAGGCCTAGCACCAAATTGCATTGGCCATCTGATCTAACTTCTGGAGGCAGTCAAAATGAGTATTTGAATTCTTCCCTACCTTATTCCTGTGCTGAGATACAGGCTGCTCCAACCTGCTGTAAAATGCTTGATTTCGAGAGTGAGCGAAACTAATGAAAACATTGTTGGGGTAAAACCTAAAGGGAAAGGCCTAGCACCAAATTGCATTGGCCATCTGATCTAACTTCTGGAGGCAGTCAAAATGAGTATTTGAATTCTTCCCTACCTTATTCCTGTGCTGAGATACAGGCTGCTCCAACCTGCTGTAAAATGCTTGATTTCGAGAGTGAGCGAAACTAATGAAAACATTGTTGGGGTAAAACCTAAAGGGAAAGGCCTAGCACCAAATTGCATTGGCCATCTGATCTAACTTCTGGAGGCAGTCAAAATGATCCTTAGAATTCTTCCCTACCTTATTCCTGTGCTGAGATACAGGCTGCTCCAACCTGCTGTAAAATGCTTGATTTCGAGAGTGAGCGAAACTAATGAAAACATTGTTGGGGTAAAACCTAAAGGGAAAGACCTAGCACCAAATACAATTTGCCATCTGATCTAACTTCTGGAGGCAGTCAAAATGAGTATTTGAATTCTTCCCTACCTTATTCCTGTGCTGAGATACAGGCTGCTCCAACCTGCTGTAAAATGCTTGATTTCGAGAGTGAGCGAAACTAATGAAAACATTGTTGGGGTAAAACCTAAAGGGAAAGGCCTAGCACCAAATTGCATTGGCCATCTGATCTAACTTCTGGAGGCAGTCAAAATGAGTATTTGAATTCTTCCCTACCTTATTCCTGTGCTGAGATACAGGCTGCTCCAACCTGCTGTAAAATGCTTGATTTCGAGAGTGAGCGAAACTAATGAAAACATTGTTGGGGTAAAACCTAAAGGGAAAGGCCTAGCACCAAATTGCATTGGCCATCTGATCTAACTTCTGGAGGCAGTCAAAATGAGTATTTGAATTCTTCCCTACCTTATTCCTGTGCTGAGATACAGGCTGCTCCAACCTGCTGTAAAATGCTTGATTTCGAGAGTGAGCGAAACTAATGAAAACATTGTTGGGGTAAAACCTAAAGGGAAAGGCCTAGCACCAAATTGCATTGGCCATCTGATCTAACTTCTGGAGGCAGTCAAAATGATCCTTAGAATTCTTCCCTACCTTATTCCTGTGCTGAGATACAGGCTGCTCCAACCTGCTGTAAAATGCTTGATTTCGAGAGTGAGCGAAACTAATGAAAACATTGTTGGGGTAAAACCTAAAGCGAAAGGCCTAACACCAAATTGCATTGGCTATCTGATCTAACTTCTGGAGGCAGTCAAAATGAGTATTTGAATTCTTCCCTACCTTATTCCTGTGCTGAGATACAGGCTGCTCCAACCTGCTGTAAAATGCTTGATTTCGAGAGTGAGCGAAACTAATCACAGAATCACAGTATCACTTAGGTTGGAAAGGACCTCGAGGATCATCGAGTCCAACCTGACACCGCAGACCCCATGACTAGACCATGGCACCATGTGCCACGTCCAATCTCCCCTTGAACGCCTCCAGGGTCGATGACTCAACCACCTCCCTGGGCAACCCATTCCAATGCAGAATGACTCGCTCGGTGAAGAACTTCCTCCTCACCTCGAGTCTGAACCTCCCCTGGCGCAGCTTGAGACTGCGTCCCCTTGTTCTGGTGCTGGTTGCCTGGGAGAATGAAAACATTGTTGGGGTAAAACCTAAAGGGAAAGGCCTAGCACCAAATTGCATTGGCCATCTGATCTAACTTCTGGAGGCAGTCAAAATGAGTATTTGAATTCTTCCCTACCTTATTCCTGTGCTGAGATACAGGCTGCTCCAACCTGCTGTAAAATGCTTGATTTCGAGAGTGAGCGAAACTAATGAAAACATTGTTGGGGTAAAACCTAAAGGGAAAGGCCTAGCACCAAATTGCATTGGCCATCTGATCTAACTTCTGGAGGCAGTCAAAATGAGTATTTGAATTCTTCCCTACCTTATTCCTGTGCTGAGATACAGGCTGCTCCAACCTGCTGTAAAATGCTTGATTTCGAGAGTGAGCGAAACTAATGAAAACATTGTTGGGGTAAAACCTAAAGGGAAAGGCCTAGCACCAAATTGCATTGGCCATCTGATCTAACTTCTGGAGGCAGTCAAAATGAGTATTTGAATTCTTCCCTACCTTATTCCTGTGCTGAGATACAGGCTGCTCCAACCTGCTGTAAAATGCTTGATTTCGAGAGTGATCGAAACTAATGAAAACATTGTTGGGGTAAAACCTAAAGGGAAAGGCCTAGCACCAAATTGCATTGGCCATCTGATCTAACTTCTGGAGGCAGTCAAAATGATCCTTAGAATTCTTCCCTACCTTATTCCTGTGCTGAGATACAGGCTGCTCCAACCTGCTGTAAAATGCTTGATTTCGAGAGTGAGCGAAACTAATGAAAACATTGTTGGGGTAAAACCTAAAGGGAAAGGCCTAGCACCAAATTGCATTGGCCATCTGATCTAACTTCTGGAGGCAGTCAAAATGAGTATTTGAATTCTTCCCTACCTTATTCCTGTGCTGAGATACAGGCTGCTCCAACCTGCTGTAAAATGCTTGATTTCGAGAGTGAGCGAAACTAATGAAAACATTGTTGGGGTAAAACCTAAAGGGGAAGACCTAGCACCAAATACTATTCGCCATCTGATCTAACTTCTGGAGGCAGTCAAAACGAGTATTTGAATTCTTCCCTACCTTATTCCTGTGCTGAGATACAGGCTGCTCCAACCTGCTGTAAAATGCTTGATTTCGAGAGTGAGCGAAACTAATGAAAACATTGTTGGGGTAAAACCTAAAGGGAAAGACCTAGCACCAAATACAATTTGCCATCTGATCTAACTTCTGGAGGCAGTCAAAATGATCCTTAGAATTCTTCCCTACCTTATTCCTGTGCTGAGATACAGGCTGCTCCAACCTGCTGTAAAATGCTTGATTTCGAGAGTGAGCGAAACTAATGAAAACATTGTTGGGGTAAAACCTAAAGGGAAAGACCTAGCACCAAATTGCATTGGCCATCTGATCTAACTTCTGGAGGCAGTCAAAATGAGTATTTGAATTCTTCCCTACCTTATTCCTGTGCTGAGATACAGGCTGCTCCAACCTGCTGTAAAATGCTTGATTTCGAGAGTGAGCGAAACTAGTGAAAACATTGTTGGGGTAAAACCTAAAGGGAAAGGCCTAGCACCAAATTGCATTGGCCATCTGATCTAACTTCTGGAGGCAGTCAAAATGAGTATTTGAATTCTTCCCTACCTTATTCCTGTGCTGAGATACAGGCTGCTCCAACCTGCTGTAAAATGCTTGATTTCGAGAGTGAGCGAAACTAATGAAAACATTGTTGGGGTAAAACCTAAAGGGAAAGGCCTAGCACCAAATTGCATTGGCCATCTGATCTAACTTCTGGAGGCAGTCAAAATGATCCTTAGAATTCTTCCCTACCTTATTCCTGTGCTGAGATACAGGCTGCTCCAACCTGCTGTAAAATGCTTGATTTCGAGAGTGAGCGAAACTAATGAAAAGATTATTGGGGTAAAACCTAAAGGGAAAGGCCTAGCACCAAATTGCATTAGCCATCTGATCTAACTTCTGGAGGCAGTCAAAATGAGTATTTGAATTCTTCCCTACCTTATTCCTCTGCTGAGATACAGGCTGCTCCAACCTGCTCTAAAATGCTTGATTTCGAGAGTGAGCGAAACTAATGAAAACATTGTTGGGGTAAAACCTAAAGGGAAAGGCCTAGCAACAAATTGCATTGGCCATCTGATCTAACTTCTGGAGGCAGTCAAAATGAGTATTTGAATTCTTCCCTACCTTATTCCTGTGCTGAGATACAGGCTGCTCCAACCTGCTGTAAAATGCTTGATTTCGAGAGTGAGCGAAACTAATGAAAACATTGTTGGGGTAAAACCTAAAGGGAAAGACCTAGCACCAAATTGCATTGGCCATCTGATCTAACTTCTGGAGGCAGTCAAAATGAGTATTTGAATTCTTCCCTACCTTATTCCTGTGCTGAGATACAGGCTGCTCCAACCTGCTGTAAAATGCTTGATTTCGAGAGTGAGCGAAACTAGTGAAAACATTGTTGGGGTAAAACCTAAAGGGAAAGGCCTAGCACCAAATTGCATTGGCCATCTGATCTAACTTCTGGAGGCAGTCAAAATGAGTATTTGAATTCTTCCCTACCTTATTCCTGTGCTGAGATACAGGCTGCTCCAACCTGCTGTAAAATGCTTGATTTCGAGAGTGAGCGAAACTAATGAAAACATTGTTGGGGTAAAACCTAAAGGGAAAGGCCTAGCACCAAATTGCATTGGCCATCTGATCTAACTTCTGGAGGCAGTCAAAATGATCCTTAGAATTCTTCCCTACCTTATTCCTGTGCTGAGATACAGGCTGCTCCAACCTGCTGTAAAATGCTTGATTTCGAGAGTGAGCGAAACTAATGAAAAGATTATTGGGGTAAAACCTAAAGGGAAAGGCCTAGCACCAAATTGCATTAGCCATCTGATCTAACTTCTGGAGGCAGTCAAAATGAGTATTTGAATTCTTCCCTACCTTATTCCTCTGCTGAGATACAGGCTGCTCCAACCTGCTGTAAAATGCTTGATTTCGAGAGTGAGCGAAACTAATGAAAACATTGTTGGGGTAAAACCTAAAGGGAAAGGCCTAGCAACAAATTGCATTGGCCATCTGATCTAACTTCTGGAGGCAGTCAAAATGAGTATTTGAATTCTTCCCTACCTTATTCCTGTGCTGAGATACAGGCTGCTCCAACCTGCTGTAAAATGCTTGATTTCGAGAGTGAGCGAAACTAATGAAAACATTGTTGGGGTAAAACCTAAAGGGAAAGGCCTAGCACCAAATTGCATTGGCCATCTGATCTAACTTCTGGAGGCAGTCAAAATGAGTATTTGAATTCGTCCCTACCTTATTCCTGTGCTGAGATACAGGCTGCTCCAACCTGCTGTAAAATGCTTGATTTCGAGAGTGAGCGAAACTAATGAAAACATTGTTGGGGTAAAACCTAAAGGGAAAGGCCTAGCACCAAATTGCATTGGCCATCTGATCTAACTTCTGGAGGCAGTCAAAATGAGTATTTGAATTCTTCCCTACCTTATTCCTGTGCTGAGATACAGGCTGCTCCAACCTGCTGTAAAATGCTTGATTTCGAGAGTGAGCGAAACTAATGAAAACATTGTTGGGGTAAAACCTAAAGGGAAAGGCCTAGCACCAAATTGCATTGGCTATCTGATCTAACTTCTGGAGGCAGTCAAAATGAGTATTTGAATTCTTCCCTACCTTATTCCTGTGCTGAGATACAGGCTGCTCCAACCTGCTGTAAAATGCTTGATTTCGAGAGTGAGCGAAACTAATGAAAACATTGTTGGGGTAAAACCTGAAGGGAAAGGCCTAGCACCAAATTGCATTGGCCATCTGATCTAACTTCTGGAGGCAGTCAAAATGAGTATTTGAATTCTTCCCTACCTTATTCCTGTGCTGAGATACAGGCTGCTCCAACCTGCTGTAAAATGCTTGATTTCGAGAGTGAGCGAAACTAATGAAAACATTGTTGGGGTAAAACCTAAAGGGAAAGACCTAGCACCACATACTATTCGCCATCTGATCTAACTTCTGGAGGCAGTCAAAACCAGTATTTGAATTCTTCCCTACCTTATTCCTGTGCTGAGATACAGGCTGCTCCAACCTGCTGTAAAATTCTTGATTTCGAGAGTGAGCGAAACTAATGAAAACATTGTTGGGGTAAAACCTAAAGGGAAAGACCTAGCACCAAATCCAATTTGCCATCTGATCTAACTTCTGGAGGCAGTCAAAATGAGTATTTGAATTCTTCCCTACTTTATTCCTGTGCTGAGATACAGGCTGCTCCAACCTGCTGTAAAATGCTTGATTTCGAGAGTGAGCGAAACTAATGAAAACATTGTTGGGGTAAAACCTAAAGGGAAAGGCCTAGCACCAAATTGCATTGGCCATCTGATCTAACTTCTGGAGGCAGTCAAAATGAGTATTTGAATTCTTCCCTACCTTATTCCTGTGCTGAGATACAGGCTGCTCCAACCTGCTGTAAAATGCTGGATTTCGAGAGTGAGCGAAACTAATGAAAACATTGTTGGGGTAAAACCTAAAGGGAAAGGCCTAGCACCAAATTGCATTGGCCATCTGATCTAACTTCTGGAGGCAGTCAAAATGATCCTTAGAATTCTTCCCTACCTTATTCCTGTGCTGAGATACAGGCTGCTCCAACCTGCTGTAAAATGCTTGATTTCGAGAGTGAGCGAAACTAATGAAAACATTGTTGGGGTAAAACCTAAAGGGAAAGGCCTAGCACCAAATTGCATTGGCCATCTGATCTAACTTCTGGAGGCAGTCAAAATGAGTATTTGAATTCTTCCCTACCTTATTCCTCTGCTGAGATACAGGCTGCTCCAACCTGCTGTAAAATGCTTGATTTCGAGAGTGAGCGAAACTAATGAAAACATTGTTGGGGTAAAACCTAAAGGGAAAGGCCTAGCACCAAATTGCATTGGCCATCTGATCTAACTTCTGGAGGCAGTCAAAATGAGTATTTGAATTCTTCCCTACCTTATTCCTGTGCTGAGATACAGGCTGCTCCAACCTGCTGTAAAATGCTTGATTTCGAGAGTGAGCGAAACTAATGAAAACATTGTTGGGGTAAAACCTAAAGGGAAAGGCCTAGCACCAAATTGCATTGGCCATCTGATCTAACTTCTGGAGGCAGTCAAAATGAGTATTTGAATTCGTCCCTACCTTATTCCTGTGCTGAGATACAGGCTGCTCCAACCTGCTGTAAAATGCTTGATTTCGAGAGTGAGCGAAACTAATGAAAACATTGTTGGGGTAAAACCTAAAGGGAAAGGCCTAGCACCAAATTGCATTGGCCATCTGATCTAACTTCTGGAGGCAGTCAAAATGAGTATTTGAATTCTTCCCTACCTTATTCCTGTGCTGAGATACAGGCTGCTCCAACCTGCTGTAAAATGCTTGATTTCGAGAGTGAGCGAAACTAATGAAAACATTGTTGGGGTAAAACCTAAAGGGAAAGGCCTAGCACCAAATTGCATTGGCTATCTGATCTAACTTCTGGAGGCAGTCAAAATGAGTATTTGAATTCTTCCCTACCTTATTCCTGTGCTGAGATACAGGCTGCTCCAACCTGCTGTAAAATGCTTGATTTCGAGAGTGAGCGAAACTAATGAAAACATTGTTGGGGTAAAACCTGAAGGGAAAGGCCTAGCACCAAATTGCATTGGCCATCTGATCTAACTTCTGGAGGCAGTCAAAATGAGTATTTGAATTCTTCCCTACCTTATTCCTGTGCTGAGATACAGGCTGCTCCAACCTGCTGTAAAATGCTTGATTTCGAGAGTGAGCGAAACTAATGAAAACATTGTTGGGGTAAAACCTAAAGGGAAAGACCTAGCACCACATACTATTCGCCATCTGATCTAACTTCTGGAGGCAGTCAAAACCAGTATTTGAATTCTTCCCTACCTTATTCCTGTGCTGAGATACAGGCTGCTCCAACCTGCTGTAAAATTCTTGATTTCGAGAGTGAGCGAAACTAATGAAAACATTGTTGGGGTAAAACCTAAAGGGAAAGACCTAGCACCAAATCCAATTTGCCATCTGATCTAACTTCTGGAGGCAGTCAAAATGAGTATTTGAATTCTTCCCTACTTTATTCCTGTGCTGAGATACAGGCTGCTCCAACCTGCTGTAAAATGCTTGATTTCGAGAGTGAGCGAAACTAATGAAAACATTGTTGGGGTAAAACCTAAAGGGAAAGGCCTAGCACCAAATCGCATTGGCCATCTGATCTAACTTCTGGAGGCAGTCAAAATGAGTATTTGAATTCTTCCCTACCTTATTCCTGTGCTGAGATACAGGCTGCTCCAACCTGCTGTAAAATGCTGGATTTCGAGAGTGAGCGAAACTAATGAAAACATTGTTGGGGTAAAACCTAAAGGGAAAGGCCTAGCACCAATTTGCATTGGCCATCTGATCTAACTTCTGGAGGCAGTCAAAATGATCCTTAGAATTCTTCCCTACCTTATTCCTGTGCTGAGATACAGGCTGCTCCAACCTGCTGTAAAATGCTTGATTTCGAGAGTGAGCGAAACTAATGAAAACATTGTTGGGGTAAAACCTAAAGGGAAAGGCCTAGCACCAAATTGCATTGGCCATCTGATCTAACTTCTGGAGGCAGTCAAAATGAGTATTTGAATTCTTCCCTACCTTATTCCTCTGCTGAGATACAGGCTGCTCCAACCTGCTGTAAAATGCTTGATTTCGAGAGTGAGCGAAACTAATGAAAACATTGTTGGGGTAAAACCTAAAGGGAAAGGCCTAGCACCAAATTGCATTGGCCATCTGATCTAACTTCTGGAGGCAGTCAAAATGAGTATTTGAATTCTTCCCTACCTTATTCCTGTGCTGAGATACAGGCTGCTCCAACCTGCTGTAAAATGCTTGATTTCGAGAGTGAGCGAAACTAATGAAAACATTGTTGGGGTAAAACCTAAAGGGAAAGGCCTAGCACCAAATCCAATTTGCCATCTGATCTAACTTCTGGAGGCAGTCAAAATGATCCTTAGAATTCTTCCCTACCTTATTCCTGTGCTGAGATACAGGCTGCTCCAACCTGCTGTAAAATGCTTGATTTCGAGAGTGAGCGAAACTAATGAAAACATTGTTGGGGTAAAACCTAAAGGGAAAGACCTAGCACCAAATACAATTTGCCATCTGATCTAACTTCTGGAGGCAGTCAAAATGAGTATTTGAATTCTTCCCTACCTTATTCCTGTGCTGAGATACAGGCTGCTCCAACCTGCTGTAAAATGCTTGATTTCGAGAGTGAGCGAAACTAATGAAAACATTGTTGGGGTAAAACCTAAAGGGAAAGGCCTAGCACCAAATTGCATTGGCCATCTGATCTAACTTCTGGAGGCAGTCAAAATGAGTATTTGAATTCTTCCCTACCTTATTCCTGTGCTGAGATACCGGCTGCTCCAACCTGCTGTAAAATGCTTGATTTCGAGAGTGAGCGAAACTAATGAAAACATTGTTGGGGTAAATCCTAAAGGGAAAGACGTGGCACCAAATACAATTTGCCATCTGATCTAACTTCTGGAGGCAGTCAAAATGAGTATTTGAATTCTTCCCTACCTTATTCCTGTGCTGAGATACAGGCTGCTCCAACCTGCTGTAAAATGCTTGATTTCGAGAGTGATCGAAACTAATGAAAACATTGTTGGGGTAAAACCTAAAGGGAAAGACCTAGCACCAAATCCAATTTGCCATCTGATCTAACTTCTGGAGGCAGTCAAAATGATCCTTAGAATTCTTCCCTACCTTATTCCTGTGCTGAGATACAGGCTGCTCCAACCTGCTGTAAAATGCTTGATTTCGAGAGTGAGCGAAACTAATGAAAACATTGTTGGGGTAAAACCTAAAGGAAAAGACCTAGCACCAAATCCAATTTGCCATCTGATCTAACTTCTGGAGGCAGTCAAAATGATCCTGAGAATTCTTCCCTACCTTATTCCTGTGCTGAGATACAGGCTGCTCCAACCTGCTGTAAAATGCTTGATTTCGAGAGTGAGCGAAACTAATGAAAACATTGTTGGGGTAAAACCTAAAGGGAAAGGCCTAGCACCAAATACAATTTGCCATCTGATCTAACTTCTGGAGGCAGTCAAAATGAGTATTTGAATTCTTCCCTACCTTACTCCTCTGCTGAGATACAGGCTGCTCCAACCTGCTGTAAAATGCTTGATTTCGAGAGTGAGCGAAACTAATGAAAACTTTGTTGGGGTAAAACCTAAAGGGAAAGGCCTAGCACCAAATTGCATTGGCCATCTGATCTAACTTCTGGAGGCAGTCAAAATGATCCTTAGAATTCTTCCCTACCTTATTCCTGTGCTGAGATACAGGCTGCTCCAACCTGCTGTAAAATGCTTGATTTCGAGAGTGAGCGAAACTAATGAAAACATTGTTGGGGTAAAACCTAAAGGGAAAGACCTAGCACCAAATCCAATTTGCCATCTGATCTAACTTCTGGAGGCAGTCAAAATGATCCTTAGAATTCTTCCCTACCTTATTCCTGTGCTGAGATACAGGCTGCTCCAACCTGCTGTAAAATGCTTGATTTCGAGAGTGAGCGAAACTAATGAAAACATTGTTGGGGTAAAACCTAAAGGGAAAGACCTAGCACCAAATCCAATTTGCCATCTGATCTAACTTCTGGAGGCAGTCAAAATGATCCTTAGAATTCTTCCCTACCTTATTCCTGTGCTGAGATACAGGCTGCTCCAACCGGCTGTAAAATGCTTGATTTCGAGAGTGAGCGAAACTAATGAAAACATTGTTGGGGTAAAACCTAAAGGGAAAGACCTAGCACCAAATCCAATTTGCCATCTGATCTAACTTCTGGAGGCAGTCAAAATGATCCTTAGAATTCTTCCCTACCTTATTCCTGTGCTGAGATACAGGCTGCTCCAACCTGCTGTAAAATGCTTGATTTCGAGAGTGAGCGAAACTAATGAAAACATTGTTGGGGTAAAACCTAAAGGGAAAGACCTAGCACCAAATCCAATTTGCCATCTGATCTAACTTCTGGAGGCAGTCAAAATGATCCTTAGAATTCTTCCCTACCTTATTCCTGTGCTGAGATACAGGCTGCTCCAACCTGCTGTAAAATGCTTGATTTCGAGAGTGAGCGAAACTAATGAAAACATTGTTGGGGTAAAACCTAAAGGGAAAGACCTAGCACCAAATCCAATTTGCCATCTGATCTAACTTCTGGAGGCAGTCAAAATGATCCTTAGAATTCTTCCCTACCTTATTCCTGTGCTGAGATACAGGCTGCTCCAACCTGCTGTAAAATGCTTGATTTCGAGAGTGAGCGAAACTAATGAAAACATTGTTGGGGTAAAACCTAAAGGGAAAGACCTAGCACCAAATCCAATTTGCCATCTGATCTAACTTCTGGAGGCAGTCAAAATGATCCTTAGAATTCTTCCCTACCTTATTCCTGTGCTGAGATACAGGCTGCTCCAACCTGCTGTAAAATGCTTGATTTCGAGAGTGAGCGAAACTAATGAAAACATTGTTGGGGTAAAACCTGAAGGGAAAGGCCTAGCACCAAATTGCATTGGCCATCTGATCTAACTTCTGGAGGCAGTCAAAATGAGTATTTGAATTCTTCCCTACCTTATTCCTGTGCTGAGATACAGGCTGCTCCAACCTGCTGTAAAATGCTTGATTTCGAGAGTGAGCGAAACTAATGAAAACATTGTTGGGGTAAAACCTAAAGGGAAAGACCTAGCACCACATACTATTCGCCATCTGATCTAACTTCTGGAGGCAGTCAAAACCAGTATTTGAATTCTTCCTTACCTTATTCCTGTGCTGAGATACAGGCTGCTCCAACCTGCTGTAAAATTCTTGATTTCGAGAGTGAGCGAAACTAATGAAAACATTGTTGGGGTAAAACCTAAAGGGAAAGACCTAGCACCAAATCCAATTTGCCATCTGATCTAACTTCTGGAGGCAGTCAAAATGAGTATTTGAATTCTTCCCTACTTTATTCCTGTGCTGAGATACAGGCTGCTCCAACCTGCTGTAAAATGCTTGATTTCGAGAGTGAGCGAAACTAATGAAAACATTGTTGGGGTAAAACCTAAAGGGAAAGGCCTAGCACCAAATTGCATTGGCCATCTGATCTAACTTCTGGAGGCAGTCAAAATGAGTATTTGAATTCTTCCCTACCTTATTCCTGTGCTGAGATACAGGCTGCTCCAACCTGCTGTAAAATGCTGGATTTCGAGAGTGAGCGAAACTAATGAAAACATTGTTGGGGTAAAACCTAAAGGGAAAGGCCTAGCACCAAATTGCATTGGCCATCTGATCTAACTTCTGGAGGCAGTCAAAATGATCCTTAGAATTCTTCCCTACCTTATTCCTGTGCTGAGATACAGGCTGCTCCAACCTGCTGTAAAATGCTTGATTTCGAGAGTGAGCGAAACTAATGAAAACATTGTTGGGGTAAAACCTAAAGGGAAAGGCCTAGCACCAAATTGCATTGGCCATCTGATCTAACTTCTGGAGGCAGTCAAAATGAGTATTTGAATTCTTCCCTACCTTATTCCTCTGCTGAGATACAGGCTGCTCCAACCTGCTGTAAAATGCTTGATTTCGAGAGTGAGCGAAACTAATGAAAACATTGTTGGGGTAAAACCTAAAGGGAAAGGCCTAGCACCAAATTGCATTGGCCATCTGATCTAACTTCTGGAGGCAGTCAAAATGAGTATTTGAATTCTTCCCTACCTTATTCCTGTGCTGAGATACAGGCTGCTCCAACCTGCTGTAAAATGCTTGATTTCGAGAGTGAGCGAAACTAATGAAAACATTGTTGGGGTAAAACCTAAAGGGAAAGGCCTAGCACCAAATCCAATTTGCCATCTGATCTAACTTCTGGAGGCAGTCAAAATGAGTATTTGAATTCTTCCCTACCTTATTCCTGTGCTGAGATACAGGCTGCTCCAACCTGCTGTAAAATGCTTGATTTCGAGAGTGAGCGAAACTAATGAAAACATTGTTGGGGTAAAACCTAAAGGGAAAGACCTAGCACCAAATACAATTTGCCATCTGATCTAACTTCTGGAGGCAGTCAAAATGAGTATTTGAATTCTTCCCTACCTTATTCCTGTGCTGAGATACAGGCTGCTCCAACCTGCTGTAAAATGCTTGATTTCGAGAGTGAGCGAAACTAATGAAAACATTGTTGGGGTAAAACCTAAAGGGAAAGGCCTAGCACCAAATTGCATTGGCCATCTGATCTAACTTCTGGAGGCAGTCAAAATGAGTATTTGAATTCTTCCCTACCTTATTCCTGTGCTGAGATACCGGCTGCTCCAACCTGCTGTAAAATGCTTGATTTCGAGAGTGAGCGAAACTAATGAAAACATTGTTGGGGTAAATCCTAAAGGGAAAGACGTGGCACCAAATACAATTTGCCATCTGATCTAACTTCTGGAGGCAGTCAAAATGAGTATTTGAATTCTTCCCTACCTTATTCCTGTGCTGAGATACAGGCTGCTCCAACCTGCTGTAAAATGCTTGATTTCGAGAGTGATCGAAACTAATGAAAACATTGTTGGGGTAAAACCTAAAGGGAAAGACCTAGCACCAAATCCAATTTGCCATCTGATCTAACTTCTGGAGGCAGTCAAAATGATCCTTAGAATTCTTCCCTACCTTATTCCTGTGCTGAGATACAGGCTGCTCCAACCTGCTGTAAAATGCTTGATTTCGAGAGTGAGCGAAACTAATGAAAACATTGTTGGGGTAAAACCTAAAGGGAAAGACCTAGCACCAAATACAATTTGCCATCTGATCTAACTTCTGGAGGCAGTCAAAATGATCCTGAGAATTCTTCCCTACCTTATTCCTGTGCTGAGATACAGGCTGCTCCAACCTGCTGTAAAATGCTTGATTTCGAGAGTGAGCGAAACTAATGAAAACATTGTTGGGGTAAAACCTAAAGGGAAAGGCCTAGCACCAAATTGCATTGGCCATCTGATCTAACTTCTGGAGGCAGTCAAAATGAGTATTTGAATTCTTCCCTACCTTATTCCTGTGCTGAGATACCGGCTGCTCCAACCTGCTGTAAAACGCTTGATTTCGAGAGTGAGCGAAACTAATGAAAACATTGTTGGGGTAAAACCTAAAGGGAAAGACGTGGGACCAAATACAATTTGCCATCTGATCTAACTTCTGGAGGCAGTCAAAATGAGTATTTGAATTCTTCCCTACCTTATTCCTGTGCTGAGATACAGGCTGCTCCAACCTGCTGTAAAATGCTTGATTTCGAGAGTGATCGAAACTAATGAAAACATTGTTGGGGTAAAACCTAAAGGGAAAGACCTAGCACCAAATCCAATTTGCCATCTGATCTAACTTCTGGAGGCAGTCAAAATGATCCTTAGAATTCTTCCCTACCTTATTCCTGTGCTGAGATACAGGCTGCTCCAACCTGCTGTAAAATGCTTGATTTCGAGAGTGAGCGAAACTAATGAAAACATTGTTGGGGTAAAACCTAAAGGGAAAGACCTAGCACCAAATCCAATTTGCCATCTGATCTAACTTCTGGAGGCAGTCAAAATGATCCTGAGAATTCTTCCCTACCTTATTCCTGTGCTGAGATACAGGCTGCTCCAACCTGCTGTAAAATGCTTGATTTCGAGAGTGAGCGAAACTAATGAAAACATTGTTGGGGTAAAACCTAAAGGGAAAGGCCTAGCACCAAATACAATTTGCCATCTGATCTAACTTCTGGAGGCAGTCAAAATGAGTATTTGAATTCTTCCCTACCTTACTCCTCTGCTGAGATACAGGCTGCTCCAACCTGCTGTAAAATGCTTGATTTCGAGAGTGAGCGAAACTAATGAAAACTTTGTTGGGGTAAAACCTAAAGGGAAAGGCCTAGCACCAAATTGCATTGGCCATCTGATCTAACTTCTGGAGGCAGTCAAAATGATCCTTAGAATTCTTCCCTACCTTATTCCTGTGCTGAGATACAGGCTGCTCCAACCTGCTGTAAAATGCTTGATTTCGAGAGTGAGCGAAACTAATGAAAACATTGTTGGGGTAAAACCTAAAGGGAAAGACCTAGCACCAAATCCAATTTGCCATCTGATCTAACTTCTGGAGGCAGTCAAAATGATCCTTAGAATTCTTCCCTACCTTATTCCTGTGCTGAGATACAGGCTGCTCCAACCTGCTGTAAAATGCTTGATTTCGAGAGTGAGCGAAACTAATGAAAACATTGTTGGGGTAAAACCTAAAGGGAAAGACCTAGCACCAAATCCAATTTGCCATCTGATCTAACTTCTGGAGGCAGTCAAAATGATCCTTAGAATTCTTCCCTACCTTATTCCTGTGCTGAGATACAGGCTGCTCCAACCTGCTGTAAAATGCTTGATTTCGAGAGTGAGCGAAACTAATGAAAACATTGTTGGGGTAAAACCTAAAGGGAAAGACCTAGCACCAAATCCAATTTGCCATCTGATCTAACTTCTGGAGGCAGTCAAAATGATCCTTAGAATTCTTCCCTACCTTATTCCTGTGCTGAGATACAGGCTGCTCCAACCTGCTGTAAAATGCTTGATTTCGAGAGTGAGCGAAACTAATGAAAACATTGTTGGGGTAAAACCTAAAGGGAAAGACCTAGCACCAAATCCAATTTGCCATCTGATCTAACTTCTGGAGGCAGTCAAAATGATCCTTAGAATTCTTCCCTACCTTATTCCTGTGCTGAGATACAGGCTGCTCCAACCTGCTGTAAAATGCTTGATTTCGAGAGTGAGCGAAACTAATGAAAACATTGTTGGGGTAAAACCTAAAGGGAAAGACCTAGCACCAAATCCAATTTGCCATCTGATCTAACTTCTGGAGGCAGTCAAAATGATCCTTAGAATTCTTCCCTACCTTATTCCTGTGCTGAGATACAGGCTGCTCCAACCTGCTGTAAAATGCTTGATTTCGAGAGTGAGCGAAACTAATGAAAACATTGTTGGGGTAAAACCTAAAGGGAAAGACCTAGCACCAAATCCAATTTGCCATCTGATCTAACTTCTGGAGGCAGTCAAAATGATCCTTAGAATTCTTCCCTACCTTATTCCTGTGCTGAGATACAGGCTGCTCCAACCTGCTGTAAAATGCTTGATTTCGAGAGTGAGCGAAACTAATGAAAACATTGTTGGGGTAAAACCTAAAGGGAAAGACCTAGCACCAAATCCAATTTGCCATCTGATCTAACTTCTGGAGGCAGTCAAAATGATCCTTAGAATTCTTCCCTACCTTATTCCTGTGCTGAGATACAGGCTGCTCCAACCTGCTGTAAAATGCTTGATTTCGAGAGTGAGCGAAACTAATGAAAACATTGTTGGGGTAAAACCTAAAGGGAAAGACCTAGCACCAAATCCAATTTGCCATCTGATCTAACTTCTGGAGGCAGTCAAAATGATCCTTAGAATTCTTCCCTACCTTATTCCTGTGCTGAGATACAGGCTGCTCCAACCTGCTGTAAAATGCTTGATTTCGAGAGTGAGCGAAACTAATGAAAACATTGTTGGGGTAAAACCTAAAGGGAAAGACCTAGCACCAAATCCAATTTGCCATCTGATCTAACTTCTGGAGGCAGTCAAAATGATCCTTAGAATTCTTCCCTGCCTTATTCCTGTGCTGAGATACAGGCTGCTCCAACCTGCTGTAAAATGCTTGATTTCGAGAGTGAGCGAAACTAATGAAAACATTGTTGGGGTAAAACCTAAAGGGAAAGACCTAGCACCAAATCCAATTTGCCATCTGATCTAACTTCTGGAGGCAGTCAAAATGATCCTTAGAATTCTTCCCTACCTTATTCCTGTGCTGAGATACAGGCTGCTCCAACCTGCTGTAAAATGCTTGATTTCGAGAGTGAGCGAAACTAATGAAAACATTGTTGGGGTAAAACCTAAAGGGAAAGACCTAGCACCAAATCCAATTTGCCATCTGATCTAACTTCTGGAGGCAGTCAAAATGATCCTTAGAATTCTTCCCTACCTTATTCCTGTGCTGAGATACAGGCTGCTCCAACCTGCTGTAAAATGCTTGATTTCGAGAGTGAGCGAAACTAATGAAAACATTGTTGGGGTAAAACCTAAAGGGAAAGACCTAGCACCAAATCCAATTTGCCATCTGATCTAACTTCTGGAGGCAGTCAAAATGATCCTTAGAATTCTTCCCTACCTTATTCCTGTGCTGAGATACAGGCTGCTCCAACCTGCTGTAAAATGCTTGATTTCGAGAGTGAGCGAAACTAATGAAAACATTGTTGGGGTAAAACCTAAAGGGAAAGACCTAGCACCAAATCCAATTTGCCATCTGATCTAACTTCTGGAGGCAGTCAAAATGATCCTTAGAATTCTTCCCTACCTTATTCCTGTGCTGAGATACAGGCTGCTCCAACCTGCTGTAAAATGCTTGATTTCGAGAGTGAGCGAAACTAATGAAAACATCGTTGGGGTAAAACCTAAAGGGAAAGACCTAGCACCAAATCCAATTTGCCATCTCATCTAACTTCTAGAGGCAGTCAAAATGAGTATTTGAATTCTTCCCTACCTTATTCCTGTGCTGAGATACAGGCTGCTCCAACCTGCTGTAAAATGCTTGATTTCGAGAGTGAGCGAAACTAATGAAAACATTGTTGGGGTAAAACCTAAAGGGAAAGACCTAGCACCAAATCCAATTTGCCATCTGATCTAACTTCTGGAGGCAGTCAAAATGATCCTTAGAATTCTTCCCTACCTTATTCCTGTGCTGAGATACAGGCTGCTCCAACCTGCTGTAAAATGCTTGATTTCGAGAGTGAGCGAAACTAATGAAAACATTGTTGGGGTAAAACCTAAAGGGAAAGACCTAGCACCAAATCCAATTTGCCATCTGATCTAACTTCTGGAGGCAGTCAAAATGATCCTTAGAATTCTTCCCTACCTTATTCCTGTGCTGAGATACAGGCTGCTCCAACCTGCTGTAAAATGCTTGATTTCGAGAGTGAGCGAAACTAATGAAAACATTGTTGGGG
This sequence comes from Melanerpes formicivorus, assembly GCF_026170545.1. Taxonomy (NCBI): domain Eukaryota; kingdom Metazoa; phylum Chordata; class Aves; order Piciformes; family Picidae; genus Melanerpes; species Melanerpes formicivorus. The sequence goes on from NW_027143724.1 coordinate 33,316, forward strand.
TAAAACCTAAAGGGAAAGACCTAGCACCAAATCCAATTTGCCATCTGATCTAACTTCTGGAGGCAGTCAAAATGATCCTTAGAATTCTTCCCTACCTTATTCCTGTGCTGAGATACAGGCTGCTCCAACCTGCTGTAAAATGCTTGATTTCGAGAGTGAGCGAAACTAATGAAAACATTGTTGGGGTAAAACCTAAAGGGAAAGACCTAGCACCAAATCCAATTTGCCATCTGATCTAACTTCTGGAGGCAGTCAAAATGATCCTTAGAATTCTTCCCTACCTTATTCCTGTGCTGAGATACAGGCTGCTCCAACCTGCTGTAAAATGCTTGATTTCGAGAGTGAGCGAAACTAATGAAAACATTGTTGGGGTAAAACCTAAAGGGAAAGACCTAGCACCAAATCCAATTTGCCATCTGATCTAACTTCTGGAGGCAGTCAAAATGAGTATTTGAATTCTTCCCTACCTTATTCCTGTGCTGAGATACAGGCTGCTCCAACCTGCTGTAAAATGCTTGATTTCGAGAGTGAGCGAAACTAATGAAAACATTGTTGGGGTAAAACCTAAAGGGAAAGACCTAGCACCAAATCCAATTTGCCATCTGATCTAACTTCTGGAGGCAGTCAAAATGAGTATTTGAATTCTTCCCTACCTTATTCCTGTGCTGAGATACAGGCTGCTCCAACCTGCTGTAAAATGCTTGATTTCGAGAGTGAGCGAAACTAATGAAAACATTGTTGGGGTAAAACCTAAAGGGAAAGACCTAGCACCAAATACAATTTGCCATCTGATCTAACTTCTGGAGGCAGTCAAAATGATCCTGAGAATTCTTCCCTACCTTATTCCTGTGCTGAGATACAGGCTGCTCCAACCTGCTGTAAAATGCTTGATTTCGAGAGTGAGCGAAACTAATGAAAACATTGTTGGGGTAAAACCTAAAGGGAAAGACCTAGCACCAAATACAATTTGCCATCTGATCTAACTTCTGGAGGCAGTCAAAATGAGTATTTGAATTCTTCCCTACCTTACTCCTCTGCTGAGATACAGGCTGCTCCAACCTGCTGTAAAATGCTTGATTTCGAGAGTGATCGAAACTAATGAAAAGATTGTTGGGGTAAAACCTAAAGGGAAAGGCCTAGCACCAAATCCAATTTGCCATCTGATCTAACTTCTGGAGGCAGTCAAAATGATCCTTAGAATTCTTCCCTACCTTATTCCTGTGCTGAGATACAGGCTGCTCCAACCTGCTGTAAAATGCTTGATTTCGAGAGTGAGCGAAACTAATGAAAACATTGTTGGGGTAAAACCTAAAGGGAAAGACCTAGCACCAAATCCAATTTGCCATCTGATCTAACTTCTGGAGGCAGTCAAAATGATCCTTAGAATTCTTCCCTACCTTATTCCTGTGCTGAGATACAGGCTGCTCCAACCTGCTGTAAAATGCTTGATTTCGAGAGTGAGCGAAACTAATGAAAACATTGTTGGGGTAAAACCTAAAGGGAAAGACCTAGCACCAAATACAATTTGCCATCTGATCTAACTTCTGGAGGCAGTCAAAATGATCCTTAGAATTCTTCCCTACTTTATTCCTGTGCTGAGATACAGGCTGCTCCAACCTGCTGTAAAATGCTTGATTTCGAGAGTGAGCGAAACTAATGAAAACATTGTTGGGGTAAAACCTAAAGGGAAAGACCTAGCACCAAATCCAATTTGCCATCTGATCTAACTTCTGGAGGCAGTCAAAATGATCCTTAGAATTCTTCCCTACCTTATTCCTGTGCTGAGATACAGGCTGCTCCAACCTGCTGTAAAATGCTTGATTTCGAGAGTGAGCGAAACTAATGAAAACATTGTTGGGGTAAAACCTAAAGGGAAAGACCTAGCACCAAATCCAATTTGCCATCTGATCTAACTTCTGGAGGCAGTCAAAATGATCCTTAGAATTCTTCCCTACCTTATTCCTGTGCTGAGATACAGGCTGCTCCAACCTGCTGTAAAATGCTTGATTTCGAGAGTGAGCGAAACTAATGAAAACATTGTTGGGGTAAAACCTAAAGGGAAAGACCTAGCACCAAATCCAATTTGCCATCTGATCTAACTTCTGGAGGCAGTCAAAATGATCCTTAGAATTCTTCCCTACCTTATTCCTGTGCTGAGATACAGGCTGCTCCAACCTGCTGTAAAATGCTTGATTTCGAGAGTGAGCGAAACTAATGAAAACATTGTTGGGGTAAAACCTAAAGGGAAAGACCTAGCACCAAATCCAATTTGCCATCTGATCTAACTTCTGGAGGCAGTCAAAATGATCCTTAGAATTCTTCCCTACCTTATTCCTGTGCTGAGATACAGGCTGCTCCAACCTGCTGTAAAATGCTTGATTTCGAGAGTGAGCGAAACTAATGAAAACATTGTTGGGGTAAAACCTAAAGGGAAAGACCTAGCACCAAATCCAATTTGCCATCTGATCTAACTTCTGGAGGCAGTCAAAATGATCCTTAGAATTCTTCCCTACCTTATTCCTGTGCTGAGATACAGGCTGCTCCAACCTGCTGTAAAATGCTTGATTTCGAGAGTGATCGAAACTAATGAAAACATTGTTGGGGTAAAACCTAAAGGGAAAGACCTAGCACCAAATCCAATTTGCCATCTGATCTAACTTCTGGAGGCAGTCAAAATGATCCTTAGAATTCTTCCCTACCTTATTCCTGTGCTGAGATACAGGCTGCTCCAACCTGCTGTAAAATGCTTGATTTCGAGAGTGAGCGAAACTAATGAAAACATTGTTGGGGTAAAACCTAAAGGGAAAGACCTAGCACCAAATCCAATTTGCCATCTGATCTAACTTCTGGAGGCAGTCAAAATGATCCTTAGAATTCTTCCCTACCTTATTCCTGTGCTGAGATACAGGCTGCTCCAACCTGCTGTAAAATGCTTGATTTCGAGAGTGAGCGAAACTAATGAAAACATTGTTGGGGTAAAACCTAAAGGGAAAGACCTAGCACCAAATCCAATTTGCCATCTGATCTAACTTCTGGAGGCAGTCAAAATGATCCTTAGAATTCTTCCCTACCTTATTCCTGTGCTGAGATACAGGCTGCTCCAACCTGCTGTAAAATGCTTGATTTCGAGAGTGAGCGAAACTAATGAAAACATTGTTGGGGTAAAACCTAAAGGGAAAGACCTAGCACCAAATCCAATTTGCCATCTGATCTAACTTCTGGAGGCAGTCAAAATGATCCTTAGAATTCTTCCCTACCTTATTCCTGTGCTGAGATACAGGCTGCTCCAACCTGCTGTAAAATGCTTGATTTCAAGAGTGAGCGAAACTAATGAAAACATTGTTGGGGTAAAACCTAAAGGGAAAGACCTAGCACCAAATCCAATTTGCCATCTGATCTAACTTCTGGAGGCAGTCAAAATGATCCTTAGAATTCTTCCCTACCTTATTCCTGTGCTGAGATACAGGCTGCTCCAACCTGCTGTAAAATGCTTGATTTCGAGAGTGAGCGAAACTAATGAAAACATTGTTGGGGTAAAACCTAAAGGGAAAGACCTAGCACCAAATCCAATTTGCCATCTGATCTAACTTCTGGAGGCAGTCAAAATGAGTATTTGAATTCTTCCCTACCTTATTCCTGTGCTGAGATACCGGCTGCTCCAACCTGCTGTAAAATGCTTGATTTCGAGAGTGAGCGAAACTAATGAAAACATTGTTGGGGTAAAACCTAAAGGGAAAGACGTGGCACCAAATACAATTTGCCATCTGATCTAACTTCTGGAGGCAGTCAAAATGAGTATTTGAATTCTTCCCTACCTTATTCCTGTGCTGAGATACAGGCTGCTCCAACCTGCTGTAAAATGCTTGATTTCGAGAGTGAGCGAAACTAATGAAAACATTGTTGGGGTAAAACCTAAAGGGAAAGACCTAGCACCAAATACAATTTGCCATCTGATCTAACTTCTGGAGGCAGTCAAAATGATCCTGAGAATTCTTCCCTACCTTATTCCTGTGCTGAGATACAGGCTGCTCCAACCTGCTGTAAAATGCTTGATTTCGAGAGTGAGCGAAACTAATGAAAACATTGTTGGGGTAAAACCTAAAGGGAAAGACCTAGCACCAAATCCAATTTGCCATCTGATCTAACTTCTGGAGGCAGTCAAAATGATCCTTAGAATTCTTCCCTACCTTATTCCTGTGCTGAGATACAGGCTGCTCCAACCTGCTGTAAAATGCTTGATTTCGAGAGTGAGCGAAACTAATGAAAACATTGTTGGGGTAAAACCTAAAGGGAAAGACCTAGCACCAAATCCAATTTGCCATCTGATCTAACTTCTGGAGGCAGTCAAAATGAGTATTTGAATTCTTCCCTACCTTATTCCTGTGCTGAGATACAGGCTGCTCCAACCTGCTGTAAAATGCTTGATTTCGAGAGTGAGCGAAACTAATGAAAAGATTGTTGGGGTAAAACCTAAAGGGAAAGACCTAGCACCAAATCCAATTTGCCATCTGATCTAACTTCTGGAGGCAGTCAAAATGAGTATTTGAATTCTTCCCTACCTTATTCCTGTGCTGAGATACCGGCTGCTCCAACCTGCTGTAAAATGCTTGATTTCGAGAGTGAGCGAAACTAATGAAAACATTGTTGGGGTAAAACCTAAAGGGAAAGACGTGGCACCAAATACAATTTGCCATCTGATCTAACTTCTGGAGGCAGTCAAAATGAGTATTTGAATTCTTCCCTACCTTATTCCTGTGCTGAGATACAGGCTGCTCCAACCTGCTGTAAAATGCTTGATTTCGAGAGTGAGCGAAACTAATGAAAACATTGTTGGGGTAAAACCTAAAGGGAAAGACCTAGCACCAAATACAATTTGCCATCTGATCTAACTTCTGGAGGCAGTCAAAATGATCCTGAGAATTCTTCCCTACCTTATTCCTGTGCTGAGATACAGGCTGCTCCAACCTGCTGTAAAATGCTTGATTTCGAGAGTGATCGAAACTAATGAAAACATTGTTGGGGTAAAACCTAAAGGGAAAGGCCTAGCACCAAATTGCATTGGCCATCTGATCTAACTTCTGGAGGCAGTCAAAATGATCCTTAGAATTCTTCCCTACCTTATTCCTGTGCTGAGATACAGGCTGCTCCAACCTGCTGTAAAATGCTTGATTTCGAGAGTGATCGAAACTAATGAAAACATTGTTGGGGTAAAATCTAAAGGGAAAGACGTGGCACCAAATCCAATTTGCCATCTGATCTAACTTCTGGAGGCAGTCAAAATGATCCTTAGAATTCTTCCCTACCTTATTCCTGTGCTGAGATACAGGCTGCTCCAACCTGCTGTAAAATGCTTGATTTCGAGAGTGAGCGAAACTAATGAAAACATTGTTGGGGTAAAACCTAAAGGGAAAGACCTAGCACCAAATCCAATTTGCCATCTGATCTAACTTCTGGAGGCAGTCAAAATGATCCTTAGAATTCTTCCCTACCTTATTCCTGTGCTGAGATACAGGCTGCTCCAACCTGCTGTAAAATGCTTGATTTCGAGAGTGAGCGAAACTAATGAAAACATTGTTGGGGTAAAACCTAAAGGGAAAGAACCTAGCACCAAATCCAATTTGCCATCTGATCTAACTTTCTGGAGGCAGTCAAAATGATCCTTAGAATTCTTCCCTACCTTATTCCTGTGCTGAGATACAGGCTGCTCCAACCTGCTGTAAAATGCTTGATTTCGAGAGTGAGCGAAACTAATGAAAACATTGTTGGGGTAAAACCTAAAGGGAAAGACCTAGCACCAAATCCAATTTGCCATCTGATCTAACTTCTGGAGGCAGTCAAAATGATCCTTAGAATTCTTCCCTACCTTATTCCTGTGCTGAGATACAGGCTGCTCCAACCTGCTGTAAAATGCTTGATTTCGAGAGTGAGCGAAACTAATGAAAACATTGTTGGGGTAAAACCTAAAGGGAAAGACCTAGCACCAAATCCAATTTGCCATCTGATCTAACTTCTGGAGGCAGTCAAAATGATCCTTAGAATTCTTCCCTACCTTATTCCTGTGCTGAGATACAGGCTGCTCCAACCTGCTGTAAAATGCTTGATTTCGAGAGTGAGCGAAACTAATGAAAACATTGTTGGGGTAAAACCTAAAGGGAAAGACCTAGCACCAAATCCAATTTGCCATCTGATCTAACTTCTGGAGGCAGTCAAAATGATCCTTAGAATTCTTCCCTACCTTATTCCTGTGCTGAGATACAGGCTGCTCCAACCTGCTGTAAAATGCTTGATTTCGAGAGTGAGCGAAACTAATGAAAACATTGTTGGGGTAAAACCTAAAGGGAAAGACCTAGCACCAAATCCAATTTGCCATCTGATCTAACTTCTGGAGGCAGTCAAAATGATCCTTAGAATTCTTCCCTGCCTTATTCCTGTGCTGAGATACAGGCTGCTCCAACCTGCTGTAAAATGCTTGATTTCGAGAGTGAGCGAAACTAATGAAAACATTGTTGGGGTAAAACCTAAAGGGAAAGACCTAGCACCAAATCCAATTTGCCATCTGATCTAACTTCTGGAGGCAGTCAAAATGATCCTTAGAATTCTTCCCTACCTTATTCCTGTGCTGAGATACAGGCTGCTCCAACCTGCTGTAAAATGCTTGATTTCGAGAGTGAGCGAAACTAATGAAAACATTGTTGGGGTAAAACCTAAAGGGAAAGACCTAGCACCAAATACAATTTGCCATCTGATCTAACTTCTGGAGGCAGTCAAAATGATCCTTAGAATTCTTCCCTACCTTATTCCTGTGCTGAGATACAGGCTGCTCCAACCTGCTGTAAAATGCTTGATTTCGAGAGTGAGCGAAACTAATGAAAACATTGTTGGGGTAAAACCTAAAGGGAAAGACCTAGCACCAAATCCAATTTGCCATCTGATCTAACTTCTGGAGGCAGTCAAAATGATCCTTAGAATTCTTCCCTACCTTATTCCTGTGCTGAGATACAGGCTGCTCCAACCTGCTGTAAAATGCTTGATTTCGAGAGTGAGCGAAACTAATGAAAACATTGTTGGGGTAAAACCTAAAGGGAAAGACCTAGCACCAAATCCAATTTGCCATCTGATCTAACTTCTGGAGGCAGTCAAAATGATCCTTAGAATTCTTCCCTACCTTATTCCTGTGCTGAGATACAGGCTGCTCCAACCTGCTGTAAAATGCTTGATTTCGAGAGTGAGCGAAACTAATGAAAACATTGTTGGGGTAAAACCTAAAGGGAAAGACCTAGCACCAAATCCAATTTGCCATCTGATCTAACTTCTGGAGGCAGTCAAAATGATCCTTAGAATTCTTCCCTACCTTATTCCTGTGCTGAGATACAGGCTGCTCCAACCTGCTGTAAAATGCTTGATTTCGAGAGTGAGCGAAACTAATGAAAACATTGTTGGGGTAAAACCTAAAGGGAAAGACCTAGCACCAAATCCAATTTGCCATCTGATCTAACTTCTGGAGGCAGTCAAAACGATCCTTAGAATTCTTCCCTACCTTATTCCTGTGCTGAGATACAGGCTGCTCCAACCTGCTGTAAAATGCTTGATTTCGAGAGTGAGCGAAACTAATGAAAACATTGTTGGGGTAAAACCTAAAGGGAAAGACCTAGCACCAAATCCAATTTGCCATCTGATCTAACTTCTGGAGGCAGTCAAAATGATCCTTAGAATTCTTCCCTACCTTATTCCTGTGCTGAGATACAGGCTGCTCCAACCTGCTGTAAAATGCTTGATTTCGAGAGTGAGCGAAACTAATGAAAACATTGTTGGGGTAAAACCTAAAGGGAAAGACCTAGCACCAAATCCAATTTGCCATCTGATCTAACTTCTGGAGGCAGTCAAAATGATCCTTAGAATTCTTCCCTACCTTATTCCTGTGCTGAGATACAGGCTGCTCCAACCTGCTGTAAAATGCTTGATTTAGAGAGTGAGCGAAACTAATGAAAAGATTGTTGGGGTAAAACCTAAAGGGAAAGACCTAGCACCAAATCCAATTTGCCATCTGATCTAACTTCTGGAGGCAGTCAAAATGATCCTTAGAATTCTTCCCTACCTTATTCCTGTGCTGAGATACAGGCTGCTCCAACCTGCTGTAAAATGCTTGATTTCGAGAGTGAGCGAAACTAATGAAAACATTGTTGGGGTAAAACCTAAAGGGAAAGACCTAGCACCAAATCCAATTTTGCCATCTGATCTAACTTCTGGAGGCAGTCAAAATGATCCTTAGAATTCTTCCCTACCTTATTCCTGTGCTGAGATACAGGCTGCTCCAACCTGCTGTAAAATGCTTGATTTCGAGAGTGAGCGAAACTAATGAAAACATTGTTGGGGTAAAACCTAAAGGGAAAGACCTAGCACCAAATGCAATTTGCCATCTGATCTAACTTCTGGAGGCAGTCAAAATGATCCTTAGAATTCTTCCCTACCTTATTCCTGTGCTGAGATACAGGCTGCTCCAACCTGCTGTAAAATGCTTGATTTCGAGAGTGAGCGAAACTAATGAAAACATTGTTGGGGTAAAACCTAAAGGGAAAGACCTAGCACCAAATCCAATTTGCCATCTGATCTAACTTCTGGAGGCAGTCAAAATGATCCTTAGAATTCTTCCCTACCTTATTCCTGTGCTGAGATACAGGCTGCTCCAACCTGCTGTAAAATGCTTGATTTCGAGAGTGAGCGAAACTAATGAAAACATTGTTGGGGTAAAACCTAAAGGGAAAGACCTAGCACCAAATCCAATTTGCCATCTGATCTAACTTCTGGAGGCAGTCAAAATGATCCTTAGAATTCTTCCCTACCTTATTCCTGTGCTGAGATACAGGCTGCTCCAACCTGCTGTAAAATGCTTGATTTCGAGAGTGAGCGAAACTAATGAAAACATTGTTGGGGTAAAACCTAAAGGGAAAGACCTAGCACCAAATCCAATTTGCCATCTGATCTAACTTCTGGAGGCAGTCAAAATGATCCTTAGAATTCTTCCCTACCTTATTCCTGTGCTGAGATACAGGCTGCTCCAACCTGCTGTAAAATGCTTGATTTCGAGAGTGAGCGAAACTAATGAAAACATTGTTGGGGTAAAACCTAAAGGGAAAGACCTAGCACCAAATCCAATTGGCCATCTGATCTAACTTCTGGAGGCAGTCAAAATGATCCTTAGAATTCTTCCCTACCTTATTCCTGTGCTGAGATACAGGCTGCTCCAACCTGCTGTAAAATGCTTGATTTCGAGAGTGAGCAAAACTAATGAAAACATTGTTGGGGTAAAACCTAAAGGGAAAGACCTAGCACCAAATCCAATTTGCCATCTGATCTAACTTCTGGAGGCAGTCAAAATGATCCTTAGAATTCTTCCCTACCTTATTCCTGTGCTGAGATACAGGCTGCTCCAACCTGCTGTAAAATGCTTGATTTCGAGAGTGAGCGAAACTAATGAAAACATTGTTGGGGTAAAACCTAAAGGGAAAGACCTAGCACCAAATCCAATTTGCCATCTGATCTAACTTCTGGAGGCAGTCAAAATGATCCTTAGAATTCTTCCCTACCTTATTCCTGTGCTGAGATACAGGCTGCTCCAACCTGCTGTAAAATGCTTGATTTCGAGAGTGAGCGAAACTAATGAAAACATTGTTGGGGTAAAACCTAAAGGGAAAGACCTAGCACCAAATCCAATTTGCCATCTGATCTAACTTCTGGAGGCAGTCAAAATGATCCTTAGAATTCTTCCCTACCTTATTCCTGTGCTGAGATACAGGCTGCTCCAACCTGCTGTAAAATGCTTGATTTCGAGAGTGAGCGAAACTAATGAAAACATTGTTGGGGTAAAACCTAAAGGGAAAGACCTAGCACCAAATCCAATTTGCCATCTGATCTAACTTCTGGAGGCAGTCAAAATGATCCTTAGAATTCTTCCCTACCTTATTCCTGTGCTGAGATACAGGCTGCTCCAACCTGCTGTAAAATGCTTGATTTCGAGAGTGATCGAAACTAATGAAAACATTGTTGGGGTAAAACCTAAAGGGAAAGACCTAGCACCAAATCCAATTTGCCATCTGATCTAACTTCTGGAGGCAGTCAAAACGATCCTTAGAATTCTTCCCTACCTTATTCCTGTGCTGAGATACAGGCTGCTCCAACCTGCTGTAAAATGCTTGATTTCGAGAGTGAGCGAAACTAATGAAAACATTGTTGGGGTAAAACCTAAAGGGAAAGACCTAGCACCAAATCCAATTTGCCATCTGATCTAACTTCTGGAGGCAGTCAAAATGATCCTTAGAATTCTTCCCTACCTTATTCCTGTGCTGAGATACAGGCTGCTCCAACCTGCTGTAAAATGCTTGATTTCGAGAGTGAGCGAAACTAATGAAAACATTGTTGGGGTAAAACCTAAAGGGAAAGACCTAGCACCAAATCCAATTTGCCATCTGATCTAACTTCTGGAGGCAGTCAAAATGATCCTTAGAATTCTTCCCTACCTTATTCCTGTGCTGAGATACAGGCTGCTCCAACCTGCTGTAAAATGCTTGATTTCGAGAGTGAGCGAAACTAATGAAAACATTGTTGGGGTAAAACCTAAAGGGAAAGACCTAGCACCAAATCCAATTTGCCATCTGATCTAACTTCTGGAGGCAGTCAAAATGATCCTTAGAATTCTTCCCTACCTTATTCCTGTGCTGAGATACAGGCTGCTCCAACCTGCTGTAAAATGCTTGATTTCGAGAGTGAGCGAAACTAAGGAAAACATTGTTGGGGTAAAAACCTAAAGGGAAAGACCTAGCACCAAATCCAATTTGCCATCTGATCTAACTTCTGGAGGCAGTCAAAATGATCCTTAGAATTCTTCCCTACCTTATTCCTGTGCTGAGATACAGGCTGCTCCAACCTGCTGTAAAATGCTTGATTTCGAGAGTGAGCGAAACTAATGAAAACATTGTTGGGGTAAAACCTAAAGGGAAAGACCTAGCACCAAATCCAATTTGCCATCTGATCTAACTTCTGGAGGCAGTCAAAATGATCCTTAGAATTCTTCCCTACCTTATTCCTGTGCTGAGATACAGGCTGCTCCAACCTGCTGTAAAATGCTTGATTTCGAGAGTGAGCGAAACTAATGAAAACATTGTTGGGGTAAAACCTAAAGGGAAAGACCTAGCACCAAATCCAATTTGCCATCTGATCTAACTTCTGGAGGCAGTCAAAATGATCCTTAGAATTCTTCCCTACCTTATTCCTGTGCTGAGATACAGGCTGCTCCAACCTGCTGTAAAATGCTTGATTTCGAGAGTGAGCGAAACTAATGAAAACATTGTTGGGGTAAAACCTAAAGGGAAAGACCTAGCACCAAATCCAATTTGCCATCTGATCTAACTTCTGGAGGCAGTCAAAATGATCCTTAGAATTCTTCCCTACCTTATTCCTGTGCTGAGATACAGGCTGCTCCAACCTGCTGTAAAATGCTTGATTTCGAGAGTGAGCGAAACTAATGAAAACATTGTTGGGGTAAAAACCTAAAGGGAAAGACCTAGCACCAAATCCAATTTGCCATCTGATCTAACTTCTGGAGGCAGTCAAAATGATCCTTAGAATTCTTCCCTACCTTATTCCTGTGCTGAGATACAGGCTGCTCCAACCTGCTGTAAAATGCTTGATTTCGAGAGTGAGCGAAACTAAGGAAAACATTGTTGGGGTAAAACCTAAAGGGAAAGACCTAGCACCAAATCCAATTTGCCATCTGATCTAACTTCTGGAGGCAGTCAAAATGATCCTTAGAATTCTTCCCTACCTTATTCCTGTGCTGAGATACAGGCTGCTCCAACCTGCTGTAAAATGCTTGATTTCGAGAGTGAGCGAAACTAAGGAAAACATTGTTGGGGTAAAACCTAAAGGGAAAGACCTAGCACCAAATCCAATTTGCCATCTGATCTAACTTCTGGAGGCAGTCAAAATGATCCTTAGAATTCTTCCCTACCTTATTCCTGTGCTGAGATACAGGCTGCTCCAACCTGCTGTAAAATGCTTGATTTCGAGAGTGAGCGAAACTAATGAAAACATTGTTGGGGTAAAACCTAAAGGGAAAGACCTAGCACCAAATCCAATTTGCCATCTGATCTAACTTCTGGAGGCAGTCAAAATGATCCTTAGAATTCTTCCCTACCTTATTCCTGTGCTGAGATACAGGCTGCTCCAACCTGCTGTAAAATGCTTGATTTCGAGAGTGAGCGAAACTAATGAAAACATTGTTGGGGTAAAACCTAAAGGGAAAGACCTAGCACCAAATCCAATTTGCCATCTGATCTAACTTCTGGAGGCAGTCAAAATGATCCTTAGAATTCTTCCCTACCTTATTCCTGTGCTGAGATACAGGCTGCTCCAACCTGCTGTAAAATGCTTGATTTCGAGAGTGAGCGAAACTAATGAAAACATTGTTGGGGTAAAACCTAAAGGGAAAGACCTAGCACCAAATCCAATTTGCCATCTGATCTAACTTCTGGAGGCAGTCAAAATGATCCTTAGAATTCTTCCCTACCTTATTCCTGTGCTGAGATACAGGCTGCTCCAACCTGCTGTAAAATGCTTGATTTCGAGAGTGAGCGAAACTAATGAAAACATTGTTGGGGTAAAACCTAAAGGGAAAGACCTAGCACCAAATCCAATTTGCCATCTGATCTAACTTCTGGAGGCAGTCAAAATGATCCTTAGAATTCTTCCCTACCTTATTCCTGTGCTGAGATACAGGCTGCTCCAACCTGCTGTAAAATGCTTGATTTCGAGAGTGAGCGAAACTAATGAAAACATTGTTGGGGTAAAACCTAAAGGGAAAGACCTAGCACCAAATCCAATTTGCCATCTGATCTAACTTCTGGAGGCAGTCAAAATGATCCTTAGAATTCTTCCCTACCTTATTCCTGTGCTGAGATACAGGCTGCTCCAACCTGCTGTAAAATGCTTGATTTCGAGAGTGAGCGAAACTAATGAAAACATTGTTGGGGTAAAACCTAAAGGGAAAGACCTAGCACCAAATCCAATTTGCCATCTGATCTAACTTCTGGAGGCAGTCAAAATGATCCTTAGAATTCTTCCCTACCTTATTCCTGTGCTGAGATACAGGCTGCTCCAACCTGCTGTAAAATGCTTGATTTCGAGAGTGAGCGAAACTAATGAAAACATTGTTGGGGTAAAACCTAAAGGGAAAGACCTAGCACCAAATCCAATTTGCCATCTGATCTAACTTCTGGAGGCAGTCAAAATGATCCTTAGAATTCTTCCCTACCTTATTCCTGTGCTGAGATACAGGCTGCTCCAACCTGCTGTAAAATGCTTGATTTCGAGAGTGAGCGAAACTAATGAAAACATTGTTGGGATAAAACCTAAAGGGAAAGACCTAGCACCAAATCCAATTTGCCATCTGATCTAACTTCTGGAGGCAGTCAAAATGATCCTTAGAATTCTTCCCTACCTTATTCCTGTGCTGAGATACAGGCTGCTCCAACCTGCTGTAAAATGCTTGATTTCGAGAGTGAGCGAAACTAATGAAAACATTGTTGGGGTAAAACCTAAAGGAAAAGACCTAGCACCAAATCCAATTTGCCATCTGATCTAACTTCTGGAGGCAGTCAAAATGATCCTTAGAATTCTTCCCTACCTTATTCCTGTGCTGAGATACAGGCTGCTCCAACCTGCTGTAAAATGCTTGATTTCGAGAGTGAGCGAAACTAATGAAAACATTGTTGGGGTAAAACCTAAAGGGAAAGACCTAGCACCAAATCCAATTTGCCATCTGATCTAACTTCTGGAGGCAGTCAAAATGATCCTTAGAATTCTTCCCTACCTTATTCCTGTGCTGAGATACAGGCTGCTCCAACCTGCTGTAAAATGCTTGATTTCGAGAGTGAGCGAAACTAATGAAAACATTGTTGGGGTAAAACCTAAAGGGAAAGACCTAGCACCAAATCCAATTTGCCATCTGATCTAACTTCTGGAGGCAGTCAAAATGAGTATTTGAATTCTTCCCTACCTTATTCCTGTGCTGAGATACAGGCTGCTCAACCTGCTGTAAAATGCTTGATTTCGAGAGTGAGCGAAACTAATGAAAACATTGTTGGGGTAAAACCTAAAGGGAAAGACCTAGCACCAAATCCAATTTGCCATCTGATCTAACTTCTGGAGGCAGTCAAAATGATCCTTAGAATTCTTCCCTACCTTATTCCTGTGCTGAGATACAGGCTGCTCCAACCTGCTGTAAAATGCTTGATTTCGAGAGTGAGCGAAACTAATGAAAACATTGTTGGGGTAAAACCTAAAGGGAAAGACCTAGCACCAAATCCAATTTGCCATCTGATCTAACTTCTGGAGGCAGTCAAAATGATCCTTAGAATTCTTCCCTACCTTATTCCTGTGCTGAGATACAGGCTGCTCCAACCTGCTGTAAAATGCTTGATTTCGAGAGTGAGCGAAACTAATGAAAACATTGTTGGGGTAAAACCTAAAGGGAAAGACCTAGCACCAAATCCAATTTTCCATCTGATCTAACTTCTGGAGGCAGTCAAAATGAGTATTTGAATTCTTCCCTACCTTATTCCTGTGCTGAGATACAGGCTGCTCCAACCTGCTGTAAAATGCTTGATTTCGAGAGTGAGCGAAACTAATGAAAACATTGTTGGGATAAAACCTAAAGGGAAAGACCTAGCACCAAATCCAATTTGCCATCTGATCTAACTTCTGGAGGCAGTCAAAATGATCCTTAGAATTCTTCCCTACCTTATTCCTGTGCTGAGATACAGGCTGCTCCAACCTGCTGTAAAAATGCTTGATTTCGAGAGTGAGCGAAACTAATGAAAACATTGTTGGGGTAAAACCTAAAGGGAAAGACCTAGCACCAAATCCAATTTGCCATCTGATCTAACTTCTGGAGGCAGTCAAAATGATCCTTAGAATTCTTCCCTACCTTATTCCTGTGCTGAGATACAGGCTGCTCCAACCTGCTGTAAAATGCTTGATTTCGAGAGTGAGCGAAACTAATGAAAACATTGTTGGGGTAAAACCTAAAGGGAAAGACCTAGCACCAAATCCAATTTGCCATCTGATCTAACTTCTGCAGGCAGTCAAAATGATCCTTAGAATTCTTCCCTACCTTATTCCTGTGCTGAGATACAGGCTGCTCCAACCTGCTGTAAAATGCTTGATTTCGAGAGTGAGCGAAACTAATGAAAACATTGTTGGGGTAAAACCTAAAGGGAAAGACCTAGCACCAAATCCAATTTGCCATCTGATCTAACTTCTGGAGGCAGTCAAAATGATCCTTAGAATTCTTCCCTACCTTATTCCTGTGCTGAGATACAGGCTGCTCCAACCTGCTGTAAAATGCTTGATTTCGAGAGTGAGCGAAACTAATGAAAACATTGTTGGGGTAAAACCTAAAGGGAAAGACCTAGCACCAAATCCAATTTGCCATCTGATCTAACTTCTGGAGGCAGTCAAAATGATCCTTAGAATTCTTCCCTACCTTATTCCTGTGCTGAGATACAGGCTGCTCCAACCTGCTGTAAAATGCTTGATTTCGAGAGTGAGCGAAACTAATGAAAACATTGTTGGGGTAAAACCTAAAGGGAAAGACCTAGCACCAAATCCAATTTGCCATCTGATCTAACTTCTGGAGGCAGTCAAAATGATCCTTAGAATTCTTCCCTACCTTATTCCTGTGCTGAGATACAGGCTGCTCCAACCTGCTGTAAAATGCTTGATTTCGAGAGTGAGCGAAACTAATGAAAACATTGTTGGGGTAAAACCTAAAGGGAAAGACCTAGCACCAAATCCAATTTGCCATCTGATCTAACTTCTGGAGGCAGTCAAAATGATCCTTAGAATTCTTCCCTACCTTATTCCTGTGCTGAGATACAGGCTGCTCCAACCTGCTGTAAAATGCTTGATTTCGAGAGTGAGCGAAACTAATGAAAACATTGTTGGGGTAAAACCTAAAGGGAAAGACCTAGCACCAAATCCAATTTGCCATCTGATCTAACTTCTGGAGGCAGTCAAAATGATCCTTAGAATTCTTCCCTACCTTATTCCTGTGCTGAGATACAGGCTGCTCCAACCTGCTGTAAAATGCTTGATTTCGAGAGTGAGCGAAACTAATGAAAACATTGTTGGGGTAAAACCTAAAGGGAAAGACCTAGCACCAAATCCAATTTGCCATCTGATCTAACTTCTGGAGGCAGTCAAAATGATCCTTAGAATTCTTCCCTACCTTATTCCTGTGCTGAGATACAGGCTGCTCCAACCTGCTGTAAAATGCTTGATTTCGAGAGTGAGCGAAACTAATGAAAACATTGTTGGGATAAAACCTAAAGGGAAAGACCTAGCACCAAATCCAATTTGCCATCTGATCTAACTTCTGGAGGCAGTCAAAATGATCCTTAGAATTCTTCCCTACCTTATTCCTGTGCTGAGATACAGGCTGCTCCAACCTGCTGTAAAATGCTTGATTTCGAGAGTGAGCGAAACTAATGAAAACATTGTTGGGGTAAAACCTAAAGGAAAGACCTAGCACCAAATCCAATTTGCCATCTGATCTAACTTCTGGAGGCAGTCAAAATGATCCTTAGAATTCTTCCCTACCTTATTCCTGTGCTGAGATACAGGCTGCTCCAACCTGCTGTAAAATGCTTGATTTCGAGAGTGAGCGAAACTAATGAAAAACATTGTTGGGGTAAAACCTAAAGGGAAAGACCTAGCACCAAATCCAATTTGCCATCTGATCTAACTTCTGGAGGCAGTCAAAATGATCCTTAGAATTCTTCCCTACCTTATTCCTGTGCTGAGATACAGGCTGCTCCAACCTGCTGTAAAATGCTTGATTTCGAGAGTGA